>NC_092806.1:10930425-11222925 GCF_040954645.1 Diabrotica undecimpunctata
TTAAAACGTAAATATCTGTCCAACACTAACTGTGATAAATTTGTAACTATAAGTCCAAACCCATCGCGGGTTATTAACGTTAAATCTCTGTAACACTTTGCTGCATTGTGAGGTTCTGTTAAAATTGTAACCAAAAGTCCAAATGACACTTCTTCATAACCTTTTTCTTTCAAAAGTGCTTTGTTGAGAGCCTCGTGTGCATCTTTATCACTTAATCCGGCTGTAGTGCTTTGAAGAAATTGGTAACTTCTTTCCAGTTTCTGAAACAAGAAAACCAAAATTTAATTTTACCGCGCTTAGGGTACTGTCAGCGTCAAAATACAAATAAAAGAAGTCAAGGCGAGATTCACAATGGCGGACATTTGCTATAACTAATATGATTTTAAACGATTTACCTCTTCTAAATCATCTTTATTTTCAACTGAAGAAGTTAAAAATAGTCTAGAAGTCCCCGTCGAAATCACTTCCATATCGTAAAATGGGTTATAACGGCCGCTACGAATTTCGCACTGTTGACAAACACAGCAGGGCCTGCATCGTTCCGTCCTCGGAAAATGTTTGTGAAAATCAAGCTCGCCTTGGTGACTTGGTCTGAAGTGTGGTGGAGTTGGTATATGTTAACGCTGTTGCCAAGTCTTATTATTTTCCGGAAAGTGCACTGAAATCAATAAATCGTTTACGTGGAACATGCTTACTATGTATTTGTATTAATAACTTGTATTTATTTTTCCACGGTCGTTACGATAACGCTATTTAAAAAACACCTTCATTATATTAATATGCATAAGGAAATACTGAATATGTATCCTATACAGAAACAAGAGTAATGATTTCATTAGTAAATAGACGCAGGATACTCCCATAAAGAGTAGACAATGTCTCAAAATATTTTGATTTAATTTTTTTTAACAGAAATAAAACGCAATACAGAACGACGTTTTGATGTTTATCTTCAAGAAAAGATTTTTTAGTTTCTTTTAAAGGCCAATGAATACCTAAACATCACGTAATTAATTTATGTGCTTGTCGTAGGGAGAAGCGGAGTAAATTTAACTTCCGTTTCAGCCGCATATACCACGTGCACATTATAATTATCACTTTTCTTCAAAGTTTAGTTAATTGACACAAAAAATAATTGGGTTGATATAGCCGTGAATAACGAAAATATTTATTACAATAGAGTGAAGGAAAACGCATAAAATCAATAACTAGGCGGAAGTAGGAAAAGAAAATTTTTGGATGAAATAATAAATTATTGTTGTTCTGAAACTATTTTTTTCTGGCATTTCAAAATTATTTACTATCTTTCATTGGAATAAACCACCATGATATACCATTTTTAAATACGTTGTAAGGTACTAACCACGTTGGTTGTACCATTTTGAAATTCACGATTGACTTGGGATCGTGAGGAGATCACGTGGTACGTTATATAGAACCTAATAACGTATTGTAACGTACATTATATCAGACGGCTCCCGAAAAAAAAAAAACCGTATTCTTATGTTTTTTAATCTTCTTTAAAATTATTATCAGGAACATTGGAAAGATCAACTCAGGAAGTCATGACATCAAGATATATGTAACAGTTAACGACTCATAAGAAGTATACCCAGCATTTGTGGACTAAAACAAAACATTCTGATTAAGAGAAACTACCAGTATCATTAAACTACACATTAAGACAAAAACGATGAAGATGAAGAATGGCATACGACAAGAAGATATTATATTATTATTTTCATCATCATTGGTGCTACGACTACGTTGAGCTCAGATCTTAATAAGCTTATTCCTCCATTTGGTCTACTCCCTCGCAGCTGGTTGCCAACTAGCAACACTCTTCCTGGCATCTTCTTCTACGCAATCTCTCCATCTCAACATTGGTCTACCTCTTCATGTAGTTGCCTCGCGTTTCTCCAGTAGAATACGTTGTGTAGGGTAGCTTTTATTTGCGCTAGCTTCTTATTTTTATTGTAGTGATTACATCTTTGGTGGTCAGCTTTTTCTTTGTACTCATTTTGTATAGTCCAAAGTTATATGGACGGCACCAGGTTCCATTCCTACAAACTATTGTAACGTTTATTTTATTTGCAGGATTCGATTTATGTAAACAAAATTCTGCAGTATTCAAGGCTGGTAATGATGCTCTTGCCCCTCTTCTAGCTCTGACTGTTCGGATCAGAAATTGCCGGCATCTGTTCTTGACCGGAAAACCACAGGTGCATCCTGCAATGTTCAAGAATTTTGAGGAGGAAATGGAAATTCACTGCTTTTGAAGAGCATGCTCTTTTCGAATCAAAGCAACACAATGTAATCAACAAAAATCATTTAGTGTGCTCCATATGTTCTCGTAGCTTGCCCATTCGATGGAAAATCTCTTGGTCTCCATTCTAAACAAAGCCCTCTATTAATACAGGGCAGCTGATATTTCAACTAATCCAAGTAGTCAAACTTTTTGTTAAATATTGACGAGATTCCTTTGGTCTTTCTAAGGAAATAACAAATTGGCTACTCTCTCCACAGGACTACCAATGTTGTACGGGTTTATAGATGTCTCCTTTTTACCAACTGGAATTGTTTCACGCAATTCGCATTTTCATCAAAATCGTTTTACACATTTTTTATAGTTAATCCAATAGAACCGTCCTCGAACGTTTTATACAGTCTTTTTAATGACAAAGCATCAACCTGATACATCGTCATATAACTGACTCAATAGTTTTGATATTTATTATCATCAGAATATCATCGTCATTTTCCCATTAGGAAAAATACCAGGCAATTCCATTGCCTTCAGTAGATTTAACTTCTCGACTACATGGAGTTATATCGAGCCAGGTTAGGCTTTTACATTTAGGCCTTCAATACAAGACAAGTTTTAGACATCTTTATTCATTTTAAAAGTTTCTATGATCATTATATAAATTTTGTGAGTATTTGAGAAACGTTTTCAAATTTCTCATCGGTATTTCTTAAAACTTTCTTGATAATTTTAGAAATTTCGTTATTTGTTCATCGTTTTTCGGCGGATTTTTTTAAGTTTCGTCGGTTTTATTGGAAACATTTTCGTATTTTCCATCGGTCTTTCTAGATAAATAAATAAATAGATATGTATTTATTTCCAACAGACAAATCCCAATCTCATAAAGATTTAGATGAAGTTCCTACTGGACGATGGTAGAATAAAATATGCTGCCTTGTGTCTACTTGAGGGATATAAAAATTAAAAGCGAATACTAATTTCTGCAATTTATGTTGCTGTGAGTAGAGACTGGATTATCTGCAAAATGCATATGCATATACAGTCCATCTAATTTACAAACCGTTGCACGTCATTATCTACGTCAGAGATCGAAGTTGACATAGTTGCCAAAGTATAAAAAATTCCTGAATCCATTTTAAATCAAATAGGTCACATAATTATTGCAAAAGTGTACAACAACAGTATACAACAAAATAGATTAATATTTAATGTAAATAAATAGAAACAAAACAAGAGTTAAAAAATAATCTTGTTAAAAACAATTTGAGCCGCTTGTTTAAAAAACAACATAGTTTAATTAATAGTAAATAATAAAAACAAAACTAAAGTGTCAACACCGCAACTGTCAAATAAGTGTTACCAATTTATGCCAAAATTTCACCTTCGTTCGATTACAGTTACAGTGTGTTCCGAACAAATGTTCTTGATAAAAACGCTTTATAATGCATTTATACAAATTAAATGAAACATATTATTGTGTATTTCTTTAAATTAACATTAATAGAAATCTTTAAATATTATTTCTACGCGTATATAATAAAATATGTCTAGTGGCTGTAATGCCAGTGTACTCGGCAAAGTGATTCTAAAAAAGAACACACCTACCGCCTAAATATTTCGTGTTGGTATCATGTGACGTCACGGGCTATGACGCTGATGACGTGCAACGGTTTGTAAATTAGATGGACTGTATATGTTGCATATTTCTCATGTTTTTCATAAATGCATTTGACTTTCAATATTTGGAGATTTAAGAGCATATAATTGCATATTTTGATATATGGAAATGGCAATAATAATATTAGTAACATCCATTAAAATAAAATGGAAGTATATATTCGGCTGTTAAGCTCCTTTTAAGTATCCGTAACCTATATCAGCACGTCTTACCAAATATACCCGATTCCGGCGCAATTGGCGCTATTTTAACCTTTTAACGAATTATTACGCAGTAACCTTGAGCGTGATCGTCAGTTTGTTGGTTGTGATCGTTTCATCTAAATCCGTATGAAAAATGTCTGAATTATATTTAAGTAAATATTTAAAACTGCACGATGAAGATGTATTAGAGATCGAATTATGTTCATAATATGAAATAATACGGAGATAGATATGCAATTCAATAAATGGATAGAAAACTTTAGTGAAAATACAAAAACACAGTGGATTGTTAGAAAATCTTTTCCACATGTAAAAACAATATTATATTAAAAACAATTCGTGTGCTACCATTCCAATTTTAAAAAAGTAGATGATAAAAAGGGTTCGTTTTAATAAATGAATGAGAGGAAAAGGATGAACACCACTAAGTTAATCAAAGTTCAGAGTACATCAATTAGTCGACGTAAAATGCGAGCTGGTTTAAAAGCTGGAAGACGTCATAAGCAGACTTTAGTTAGTCCAAAAAGAATCAAAAATTAAAAATTCTCTTATTAATAATATAAATAAAAATCGACCAAACTCTAAAATACATTAAATAAAGCTTTGAAGCAATCTTCTGTATTAACCCTAAATTATTTTTTATCTGCAAGTTTAAGTGCATGTTTGAACGCAGCTTTTTTTGTGTTGATGGTGTAAAAATCTTCTAAAGACATGTGTTGGATTCAGACTAAAAGGATACGCCCGAGTGCCTTTCCCCTCTTGGAAGTCGCGCCCGCAGGTGCGTCCATGGTGACCTGCTCACCAACTAAAACCACCCCAAGTACACACGCGCAGCTAGTATTGTTTATACCGTCCTAACACGCGTGCGCGGCTTCCTTATCTTCTGTTTTTCCTTTTAGCGTTTATGTCTGCTGTCGTTCTTTTTTTAGTATCTCTTTTCTTTTTATTATCCTAGTTGTTGACCCCAGGATTTCTTTGTATTCATTTTCTCCTCTTCCCACCACTTCTATTATGTTATTCGCCGTAACTTCTTCCACCCTTTCGTATAGCTCCGTCCTCTCGTTCGTGAACCTTTTGCAATAAAACACACTGTGTTTTGTCGTGTCGTTAGCCCCGCAGTCAAAACAGTTGCCGTCTTCTTGCTTTCCTATCCTTACCAGGAATAGCTTGCTTCACACAGTTCCTAACGAGCACAGCTCTGCACGGTGCGAAAGGAACTGCACCCGGACCCGACAGAGTTTCGTCAGAAATTATAAAGATAATCATAGAGGAATAAGCATCATGGATGACCTCCTGAGAAAGCAAAAACTCCCAGGAGCCCAGAAGAAAAGAAGAGACTAGAGAAAGAAGTCATAGAGAAAAAAGACTGTTGAACGCCAATATGGGTAAATTTTAGTTTCTGAACACCAATTTAGAAAAGGGAAATCTACAACCAACGCCGTCAGTAGGATCAAGGAAGTAACCGCCACATGTAGGAGCAGGTCGTTAATGGCCTTCTTTCTGGACATAAAAAATTATCTTCAACTGCTCGAGCTTTAGAGTGCAATAACTGGAATATTGGAGAAATTTGAAGTATCTCCATACCTAAAAAACAGTGAAGTGAATACTTCTCAAGTAGACAGATTAACATAGCAAGAGGAGATGATATGGTTGCATCAAAGTGGGTGCCACAGGGCTCGGTCCTAGGACCATTGCTATGGAACATCCTCTACCATGATATACTACTACGAAAAATCACATAAATCACATATAGTTTCTGCGGAAACCAATACAATTACACCAAATGTCTAAACATTTTATATTTGCCTTTTATTTTCCCTTAAAATGATAACTATATGTTCCCAATGTCCTTCCTCTCTTTATCTTATAATTCTACTGTTACATAATACTACAAATCAGATATACAGGATTAAATAAATTATTAAATACGATCTCAACATCCCTAATTAATATTGCCCCACTTAACCCTATCTAATCAACACAGAAAAAAGATTGGAAAGTTATGAGTTATGACGTTCCCATGTAGTAATACATGTTGTCAAATTACTTGGCTAGGCGGCATCCTGGTATTATCAGACGAAGTTTGATATCATAACGGTTAAGGAATGGTGTTTGCACATATTCTACACTCAAAAGTTCCAACATATTGCTTAAAAAATGTATGCGAGAAATACCACATGCTGTTAACAGCTTAAACGAATGTATTATGCTAAGTGGTTTTTATCTATACGCGTATACGCTACAAATTGCTGATGAAAACATATAGTCATTCTGAATGTATTTTATAACTTTGTTTTTGTGAAGAATTTATAAGAAAAATATTAAGTTCTAAAATTATACATACACGAATTCACGAATTGTACAAGAATTTAGTCGTTATAGTAGCATACCATGGTACAATGAATACACATTGTACCATGTGTATTCATTGTACCATGGTAGCATACTATGTTTCATTTTAAAGGAACAGGTTGTTTTAATTTGTATTTATTTTAATTTCAAATGTAAATACATACTACTACAGGTTCTAAAAATATATCCCACAATATAATAAAATAACATTTTTTAAAAATCCCGCCCCCTAATAAATTAGATTGGGCTGGTTAGGCGTCCATCCCTGTTCATTGTTGCCACATTATCATATTATCAACATTCAAAGGATATTTTAAGAACATCCTTACTAAAATGTAAATTTAGCTTTGTATCATGTTAATTTGAATAATCAAATTCCTTAAAGCTACTGTATATATAACGTAGAATGCAGTTAAATACTTATGCATGATTAATTTTGTTTTTTTGGATGGCTAACATCAATACTTTTTTTGTATTTTCAGAGTGTCATCCCTGCCCCAATTAAATATCTTGTCAATGTCAATTTTATCACTTGTCAGAGATACAGTCATCGCGTACCTAATGTCATTGGCATTGCCCATAGGCTACGGGCGATACTTGACATTACTAAACTATTTTTTATAAATATATTTAAATACTGCTGTAATTAATAGTAAGATATGCAACAAAGTCAAGACTGATAATACTAATAGTCCATTAAGAAAATACTTCGGTTAATTCCTTTGTGCTGTTTTTGTGCGTCGTTCAAATACAATGAATTTCCTTTTTAGAAAAAAGCAGCACAAGGAGGAACCCAACATCGCTGTCATAGGAACTCCAACAAATGTTAACCACGATATTCATGTTACAGTAAACGACGAAGGAAAGCTAACAGGTAAATACTATACTTGTTTTTATTAACATTAACTTGGCAGGTAAGCAATTCCACTGTATTTTAGATATATACGGGCGGATTCTAACACATTTACACATAATAATTCCTTTAATCAAAGTAGAGTCTCTTTGTTTTTATATACACTATTTACTTTACCTTCAATAAAGTTCGTGGAATAAGTAAGAATTGGAAAATATTACTTTGTTAACTCATTTTCCCATACATTTTGAAGTTTTGTAAGGACTGATGTTAAAATTTTTTTATCTACTTACTAAAAATAGGCTATGAAGATGTGAAATCCATTCGACTGTTGTTGTGACTAGTCCTTTAAATTTTGGGAAATACCTACTTCAGATAAGCTTGTGTAGGAATATTTGTCAGGTTTTGTAAAATATATATATTTTTAGAGATATTCCTCATGTATTAAAATTCTTAAATGCTGTTATGCAGGGAACTAAGAAAACATAAGGTATGGCCAAACAAATCTCTTATGAAAATGTTCTTACAACTGTTTTTAAGTAGTAGCTGTTTATTTTATCATTAGTTGAGCTTTCATTTATACCTTGCCTGATTACAACTTGAACCAATTTACTATCTTGTTAATTTTTCTTTTTATTTTCTCTTAGGTCTCCCCTCAGCATGGATGAGGCAAATTGGTACTCAAATCACAAAAGATGAACAGAGGGAGAATCCTCTAGTAGTGAAACAAGTTCTGCAATATTATAACTTTTCCATAAAGAAGGGAAATGAAGAAAGGGCTGAATTTAAACACATAGTTACGGAGAGGGACCTAGTAGAAGAATCCAAGCAAATAGATCTTTATACACTTTCCAAAGATGCACACAAGAGCAAGGATTCTTTGTCTGACTCCGAACAAAAAGATGACAAAAGGTAGGTTGGATTTTGTTAAATAGTACCTATAATAAAAACATTAATTGGAAATTCTTTTAATTATTATATTGTTTCTTTTATTGTTTTGTAAATTTGTCATATTTATTGATAATTTTGAAATTTTCCCAATGGTTGCTAGAAAGTCGGAAAACTTGCTGTGGATAAAAGCTGTAGGATTTAAATGTTTAAACTCACAGAACTTGGGCTCAGAGTACTCAAGTGCTTTGAAAAGTGAATAACCTTTTGATTGGGTTAAAATTCATTGGGACAAACTAAAACGAACATTTTAAAAAAATTTCATATTATATATATTTTCCATATACTCTGTGTTTTCCCTAACAATAAAATTTTTGATCTCAGGTTAAGATTTTTCAGAATGTTGACATTTGTATTTACCAAAAATAAGTAATTTATAAATATTTTTGACAATTTTTAAGTTTTTAGTGTTTTTTCATGTCATTCATATTCAAAATATTTTTACAGCTTAGATTCAGATTATTTAGGAAATCTTACATTTGAAACACATTTGTCCTTATTATTTGGATACATTTTTTGTTATAATTTAAATTTTAACTATATATAAAAGTTTTTTGGATTTTGAAAAAAATGCAAACTATACTAACATTGATCCTTCCTCGGCTCTTCTAAAAGAGCTACAGGCTTTACCACAGCCTGGATTATTCAAAACTTATGAAAGACCATGCAATGATTTATTCAATAATTTATAAGTTTAAAGCAAATCGGAAATATCAAAATAAGTGAAAAAACTGAGAGAAGAGAGAGAATGAACTGAGTTCACATATAGCATAGTTTTGAGTGACAGCCAAAAATTGTATTTTTTCATCATAGGCTCTCTTAAACTTAGATGGTATTTAACACTAGAAGCGCAGACATTTCTGCCAGTCCTATAATCATGAATGTGTCATTTTTACCTGTATGGTCTACATGCGTGGTATTTCACAAATAATTTGTTTCCAGGAGCATTGTGATTTATTTTCACAATGTTTTCGCTTTTTTTGAAATCCATTGATTTCATCTGGGATGGCAACTCAATTGACAGCAGCTCTGCAACTTATTTCTGTCCTGTAAATTGTAAAATGTGTGAAGTGGCCAACACCTAGCTAATGCTTTCACTGAATAGTTGTGTTCCATTTGGTCCACTACATCAACACCATATTTTGTCTCGTTATAAAATACAATAGTTTCAGGTTTCTTTTTCTCAGAGGAGGTATTTTGTACATCTAAGTGCATTGTATTAAGCATGACCACAATTTTGTTGCTTTTGGCATGATAATCAGTCAATACTTTTGTCAATTAGGTATCACCTGTAAGTATTGCCCTGTACAAATTTTCTTTTAGATACTTCACACAAGCTGGGATTTCTCATCGATCTCCATTCATAGTAGTCTTCCAACAAGACTATGGTATAATTTCACTATTTGAGAGAGTGAGTAATCGTTTAAAAGCCCAGAAATGCGGAAAGCTGTTTGGAAATCCAGTGACGTACACTTACTTTTATTTTAACGTTAATTATATTTTATTTTTCAAATATTAATGTTCGAAATATATATACAAACAAATAACAGGGGGAAAAAGTAATCATAGAGACAGTAATCTGAATGGAAAAAGGGTAATAGAATTTGCTTTCGAACATAATATGCGAATTATGAGCACTTATTGTGATCACAAAGAAATTCATAAAGGTACCTGGGTATCACCAGATGGACAAACAGTAAACCAAATAGATCATTTACTAATAGAAGCCAAACATATGAGAGCCATAAAAGATAGCCGAAGTTACAGAGGTGCTGATGCAAATTCGGACCACTTTTTGGTCAAAGTTAAAATGGAGCAAATAATACCCACAATTAATAACACTAGCTGTAAAAGAATAAAAAGATATAACGGTGCACTACTTCAGGAGGGAGAAGTTAAGAAAAAATTCAGGCAGCAAATTGAAGAGAAACTGAAAAGCCAGACAACAGTAAATGATATAGAAAGCAGATGGGTACAACTAGAAGAAAAAATTCAAGAAGCAGCCGACTCAGTATTAACAGGAAACAGACAATGTAAACAAACGGATTGGTATGATGAGGACTGTAAGAAAGCCATTAATGACCGAAATAAAGCTAGAATAAATAGTATAATAAGAAATAATGAAGAGAGTAAAAAAGCTTATGCCGCAAAAAGACGGGAAGCAAAGAAGATTTGTAGAAGGAAGAAGCGGTCAAGTTTAGAGCAGAAACTAGTTCGTATTGAAGAAGATTTTTTACATAAACAAGTCAGGAATTTCTACCAAGAAATAAAACGAGACCGAATCCAATACAAAACCACATCAAGATATTATAAAGATGAAGAGGGGAATCTGTTAGGTGGAACAGATGAAAAATTAAGAAGGTGGGCCAATTATTTCGAGAACATATTATGTACGGACGACCAAGATGAAAGAGAACAAACGCAACTACAACATGAAGAAGTAAGGGACCCAGATGTAAATGAAGAAGTACCTACCAAGGAAGAAATTATAGAGATCATAAAAAACTTAAAAAACAACAAAGCACCTGGTGAAAATGGTATCATTGCTGAGTTTCTAAAAGAAGGTGGCGAAATGGTGCAAAAAGAAATCGCTGAGTTAATACGCGAAGTGTGGATCAGAGAAAAAATACCCAATCAGTGGAAAGAAGCAATCTTATGTCCAGTGCATAAAAAAGGAGACGTTACAGAATGTAAAAATTACAGGGGAATAGCTCTACAAGATACAGTGTATAAGATTCTGGCCATATCAATTAGAAATAAAATTAAAACAAAAGTTGAAAATTGTCTAGGTGAATATCAAGCAGGTTTCAGAGCAAACAGATCGGTAATAGACCAAATTTTTACAATGAAACAAATTTTAGCTAGCTCATATGAATTCAACCTAATATTACACATACTGTTTATTGATTTTAGACAGGCATATGATACTATAAAAAGAAATAGAGTATTCGAAGCACTGGAATATTTTAAATTTCCACCAAAAATAGTAAGACTGACTAAATGCATACTCAATGATACTAAAAGTAAAGTCATGTTAGAAGGACGGGTTTCGGATAGCTTTATCACTAATAGAGGTCTGCGACAAGGTGACCCGTTATCAACAGATTTTTTCAATTTGATCTTAGAGAAGATTTTACGAGAGTGTAACATCTACACTAGAGGCACAATATATCATCACAGGCATCAATGCGTAGCATATGCAGATGATGTTACCTTAATAACAAGGAGACCTGCAGAATTAAGAGAAATCTTTACTAGAATAGAGAGAATGGCCAGAGAATATGGTTTAGAAATAAACGAAGAAAAAACAAAATATATGGTGATGAGGGGAAACGAAAATCATCAAGGACAGTTCTTTAAGATACAAAGCCCAAGTAAAGAATATAACTTTGAAGTTGTTAGCCAATTCGATTACTTGGGAGTGACACTAACAAATAGGAACGAAGAGAACCAAGAAATCATAAAAAGAATGGCCAAAGGTAGTAAGAGTGCTGGGAGCCTGACTAAGATACTGAGGTCGAATATAATATCCAGAACAGCAAAAAAACGAATATATACAACAGTTATCCGACCTACAGTACTCTATGCTAGCGAGACCTGGACACTAAATAAAGATATGGAAGTAAAATTAGATAGATGGGAACGAAAAATTCTTAGAAGGATATACGGAGGTGTAAAAGAGGGGAACATCTGGCGAAGAAGAACGAATGAAGAAATAATGCAAATATATGGGCAACCAAAAATAACAAGACTTGCTAAAATTCAAAGATTAAGATGGCTCGGACATATAGCAAGAATGAAGGAAGGAAGAGTTCCCAATGAATTAATAAACACGGAGGCTGGTACAAAAAGAAAAAGAGGCCGCCCCCGAAGAAAATGGCTGGAGTCGGCAAAAGAAGATCTGAAGTCGCTGCGGGTACAAGATTGGAAAAACTTAGCACAAGATAGAAAGAAATGGAAGAAAACCGTTGAAGCCTTGGGCCTTTGAGGCCTGTTGAGCTGAACTATATATAATGTTCGAAATAGGCCACAATATATTTATTTACAAGTTTTTACTGACGTTTCGATCTCTATATCCAAAGACCGCTTTCAAAGATATAAATATGATAGTTATATTTAGATATAATAGTTATATTTATTTTATTTGTTTATTATTATATATTTTTATAATCTTATATTGTTTTTTTTTCTATCTTTAAAAACGGAATAGAGATCGAAACGTCAATGTATTAAACATGTAAATAGATA
Source organism: Diabrotica undecimpunctata (assembly GCF_040954645.1). Classification (NCBI taxonomy): domain Eukaryota; kingdom Metazoa; phylum Arthropoda; class Insecta; order Coleoptera; family Chrysomelidae; genus Diabrotica; species Diabrotica undecimpunctata. Next base: position 10,942,974 of record NC_092806.1, read on the forward strand.
TATTGTGTATGTTTGAAAACGGTCTCTTTATAGAGATCGAAACGTCCGTAAATTAAACATTTGAATAAATATATTGTGGCTTATTCCCAACATCATTTCTAAAAATACAGAACGACAAGCGAAAAGCCATAGAAAATAAATAGTACTATCATTTGTATAATTGAAAACGGTCTCTGGATATAGAGATCGAAACGTCAATAAATAAACATATGAATAAATATTTTGTGGCTCATTCCCTATATTCCCCTAAAAATACAGAATGCCACAAACAAAAAGCTATAAAAAAGAAGTAATTTTGCAGAAAGTTTACTGATACCAACCGGCTGTCGCGGAAGTTACGCTAAAACGTCTTTTGACGTGACCCGTCCTTAAAGAGTTACACAATGAAATTTTTTTAAAACAAATTTTAAGACAGTTACCACACCACCCCAGAGGTATGTCTTGTGGCGCGATACTTTTTTTAAATGGGTGTTCGCCAAGAGCCATATTGTCTTATTAAATAAAATGAACAAAACACTTAAACAATATAAAACAAAACAAAATAAAATCCTATAAAACAAAATAAAATTCTATAAAAACAAAATAAAAATAATGTTTGATGTGTTTAAACACAAACACTATACACACTTACTATGTTCTTGTTTTTTTTTGTTTTTGGTTTTTTTTATGCTGATGTTCTTATTAAACTATTAGAAAATATTATTCGCTATCTAAACCTGAAGATGCAGTGCTGCTATCGCTGTCATTATCTTCACCACCTGGTGTAATGAGTGTCAAGTTCCCACATACGATGTTCTTCTTTAATTATGTGGCCTATACATTTAGCCCATTTCTCTGGAGTTACATGGAGGATTGCTTGAATCAAAAGTTTCTTAATTTCGTTTAATTTGAACGTTTTGTTATTGCGTGCTACTTCTCCTTTCACTTGCTCCCAGATAAGTTCAATGGGATTAAGTTCGCAATGATAAGGTGGTAGACGCAGAACTTTGACACCATAATCTTTTGCAGTTTCATCTACAGCATATTTAAGATATTCAATTTTCCTTAACCGTGCAATGTCAAGGAGCTAAATTTTGAAAAAACTATGTCACCATTATTATCGTCATAAAAAAAGAGGCTTCTAGCTGCAATGGAAGCCGAGGTAATGTAAATTTTTCCTACGAGTTTAAATTTGAAGTTCCGATCTCGAAAAAATACGGAGCTGAAACAGTTATCCCCTCCACTTTCATATATTCCTATATTGATCTTTCGAAAGTACCATCGTTTCGAAGGGCTGTAAGTTTCGAAAAATTGGATGAATTTTATAGCTATAAGTTTCAGTATAAAGTTTAGATTTTCATTCAAAATTTGTGCAAATTTTACTTCTTAATGTTCATAAACAATGGAGATATGATTTTTTAAGAAATAGTCCCTAACTTCGTTCCTATTGGTCATATAAAGTTTTTTTTAAATATGAGTTTTTTACCAGCTATCCAATGGTTGTACGTACAAGTCTGTAGCTTAAAAACAATAGAAGTTATTACAATTTTTTATAAATAAAAAACATACCTCTTTTTCAAATGTTTATTTTGTCAATAATTTCGATGAAAACGCAATATGCATTTAACTTCTGAGATAGTTTAAGTCTTAAAGAATCCTATGAAATTTGCTAAATGTGTCTAGCAAGATTAATAGAACAAGTTCAATAGTTTAAATATATAGCCTCAGGGATAAATGAATTAAATAACTTTTAGACTATTTGACCGATCGGGGGGAAATTTCGCACAAATTTAAAAGACGGTAATTCCTCGATGTTCAAATGTATTAATAACATTTTATTTTGTTAATAAAAAAATTAATAAAATTTATAAATTAGTGCAAAAAAACTGCTTTTTTGCAAATATGTCCGTAAATTTTTTATCAATTTTGATTTAAAAAACGAGAAAATAAAGATATTCTTGATTTAAAAAAATTAAATAAATATTGTTTATGTAAAATATAAGGGAAAAAACTTATAGACAAAAAATCAAATTGTGACCATAAATTATTGTTTAAAAAAACGCAAGGTAAAAATACGAGTACTTTTTCATCTATTCGTCATCTACTAACCCCCCTATGTCTTAAAAGCTTCAGATATCTGCGAAAAATTTTGCCATGAAATCGATGATTTTTGCATAACCAGACTGGGCTATAAGGTAAAAAAATGACAAGAAAAGAATATATGTTACTGATTTTGTAGTTCTATAGAATTTCGATTTCAATGATAACCAATAAATAACATACTTTGAGAATTATTTATCTACAAAATGCTTCAGAATCTTATCTGATATTAGCATAGTTGTACTGTTCCAAATTGATGTACATTTTTTTTATTAATACGTTTTTCCATTTTGTTTCTTTATACTTATTTTGATAGTGATGTAGACATTTTAAATTTATTTGTTACTGAAAATGGCAGATGAATGTGGAAAAGTAAACTGTATTGATTAAAATAAGTATATAACTCTGCCAATATACAGGGAATTTATTTCTATATATTTTTGACAAAAATTTTAAATCAGATTTTGAAAATTTTCATATTTGGTTGCACACCGGCAAAATATAATACATATCTCTATTATCGAAATTCCATAGGATTGTCAGGTTATCCTTTCAAAAGCATTAATTGCAGAGGGGACTGCGAGCCTTTGTTGTCTTTAACAAAATATTAATAATTAGAAGGTGAATGTGCATGGTTATGATAAATCAATCTTTAATCACTGTCTTCTAATTGTTTAGGAATTAAAAAATGAGTCACAATTCTATCAAATTATCAGTTTATATATGTATTAGGTTTATAGACTGATCAAGCTCATTTTCATTTTGCTAAATTGCAAAATCTACATAAGTTAAATATTCTGATAATTATTGATGACTGTATAGTTACAATATATATTTTGTTCACTGATCTCAGTTCCAACTGTCTAGTAAATTTAGTAATTCATTTTTTTGTTATGTTCTGGTTCTGCATTTTCCAAAGTTCTAAAATGCGTTTTAGTTCTGGTTTGTGATCGAAAACGAACATTGTAAACCTAAGGTTCCTTTCTTAAAAGACAGTGATAATAGATCTTTCCTAGAAAAACATTACTATATTGTTTACAAGTCTGGTGTGGAACTTGAACATACACGGCTATCCTATTCCTTAATACTTCAGAAGGCATATTGTGAACCATGTTGGTTATTTGCAAATCAGTCATCTAAAAAAAAAATACAAAATGTTTGGATGGCATGCTATGATGTCTGGAAACATATTGTAGATGCCATAGAAAGACATGAGACATCGAAAATTCATCTTGATTCTTGTCTTCATCATCCAGCCTCGAGAGTCCACTGCTGAACATAGGCCTCTCCCTCATGTTTCCAACCCCGTCTATCTTGCGCCGCTCTCATCCAGTTTTTATTGAGACTTCTTAAATCGTCAGTCCATCTTGTAGGTGGTCGACCGACGCTTCTCTTGTCTTCCCTTGGCCTCCATTCCAATAACCTCTTTGTCCATCGCCCATCTGTCATTCTGGCTATGTGTCCTGCCCATCTCCATTTTAGTCTGGCTATCTTCTCGATGATGTCAGTCACTCCGGTTCTTCTCCTGATGTCTTCGTTGGTTATTCTGTCTCGCAGAGTTATTCCTAACATGGACCGCTCCATTCTTCTCTGCGTGACTCTCAGTTTGGTAGCTGCTGCTTTTGTTAAGGTAAGTGTTTCTGCTCCGTACGTCAAGACTGGGAGGACGCACTGATCAAATACCTTTCTCTTTAGGCATGTGGGCAGCTCACTTTTAAAAGTTTCTCTCAGTTTTCCAAATGCTGCCCACCCAAGGCCGATTCTTCTCTTCAGTTCATGAGTCTGGTTATCCCTGCCAATCATAATTTCATGTCCCAGGTATTTATATCTATCTACGAGTTCTATTTCTTTTCCACCAATACTGATGTTCTGGTTGGGTACCGAATTGGTCATGATTTTTGTTTTCGAGATATTTATATTTAAACCTACACTTTCTGTAGCCACAACGAGTTCCTGTACCATCTCTCTTGCCATACCTAGATCTTCAGCTATTATAAGTATATCATCGGCGAAACGTAAGTTGTTTAGATATTCTCCATCTATTTTTATTCCCTTTGTCATCCAATCCAAATTCTTAAAAGCATGTTCTAGCACCGTATTAAAAAGTTTAGGTGACATTGGGTCTCCTTGTCTAACCCCCCGTTCTATTTTTATGCGATTACTGTTAGTATGTAATCTGACAGTGGTTGTTGCCTGCAGATATATTTTGTATAATAATTTAGTATATCTATAATCTAGCCTGCATTCTTTAAGCGCCTGTAATATTTTGCTTAGCTCAACTGTGTCAAAGGCTTTGTGAAAATCGATAAATATTAGAACTAGAGGTTTATTGTATTCCACTGCTTTCTCTATTAGGGTTTTTATACTTTGTATATGGTCATTTGTTCCGTAACTTTTTCGGAATCCTGCCTGTTCCCTTGGTTGATAAGTCTCTAATTTTCTTTCCATTCTCTTAACTAGTATTCGCGTAAACAACTTATATATATGGCTGAGGAGGCTAATCGGTCTGTAATTCTCTAAATTTGCTTTATCTCCTGCTTTGTGTAATAGAATCATAGTAGCGTTGTTCCAGTCTGTTGGAATATTGGCGCTGTGAAGGCAGATATTGAAAAGTTGTTTAATTTTTTCAAGTAATACATCCCCTCCAATTTTTAGTGCTTCTGATACTATTCCATCTTCACCCGGGGTTCGATTATTTTTCATTTTCTTCAGGTCTTCTTTGATTTCTGATTTTGTTATATCGGGCATTAAATCTGATCCTTGGTTTAATACCCCAGTTTTTAGTGTAATTGGAGGTTCCGTATTGTTATCTTTTTTTCTTGATCTATATAACTCTGTGTAGAACTCTTCGACTATTCTTAATATTTCATCTCTGTTCGTTGTTTCTTCTCCAGTGCTGTTTCTCAGTTTGTTAATTTCTATTTTCCCCTTTTGTACGCTCCTCTTCAAAACTTTCATGTTCTTATTTTGCTCTATTGCCTGTTTTGTTTTTTCTACATTGTAGTTTCTTATGTCTTTTCTTATTGCCTTTGTGATCGTCTTATTTATTTGATTTATCGCTTCTTTGCTTGTAGTGTTATCTCCTTTCGTTTGTCGCCTTAGTTCTATAAGGGTTTTCGTGGGTTGACTCAGTTTTTCATCTTTTTTGCTTGTCGGACAATATTTAGTTTGAGCCTGTTGTATTGTGTTGACTATTTGTTTGTTCAATATATTGATGTCTGCTGTTGTGGTATCTTTCAATGAATTACCAATATATTTTTCGAACTCCTGAATGTTAGTTGGTTTTGTCCATTTCTTTGGTTGTTTCTTATTTATCATTTTGAGTCTTTCTTTTTCGGTTGATATCGTTATTTTAGCTCTTACTAACCTATGATCACTGCTTGTACTGAACTGGTTTAGCACATTTACGTCTTTAAATAATTCTTTTTTGTTTGTTAAGAAATAGTCGATTTCGTTCCTTGTTTTTCCATCAGGACTTTCCCATGTCCATCTTCTTGTCTTACGTATCGATTCTTGTCTTACGTATCAACAATGACGGTTAAATGGAACACTAGATGAAGAGCAAGAGATCATGATCTCTGAGATCTGAGAGAAATTTCCATTGTTGGAGACCAGTCTTCAAAACCTATAACATGAACATTCGATTTTAATTTTTGGCAACAAATTTGAGGCATTTGAAATATGACTAAAAACACAGAATTTTAACTTTTACATTACAAACAATCACTTCTTCTCTTCAGCCTTAAGTAATCCAACTTTGGACATAGGCCTCCCCCAAATCAATCCAATGTTTTTTATTTTGCGCTACTTGCTTCCAGTTGCGTCCTCCGATCTTCTTTATGTCATCAGCCCATCTCATTTGTGGTCTTCCTCTGCTTCTCTTTCCTAACCATGATCTCCATTGTTGTATTTCGTGGTTCTATCTTTTATCCTTCAGTCGGGCATTGTGTCCTGCGAAGCTCTATTTTAATTTGGTAGCATGTTCTCCTGTGTCTTTTACTTTGGTTTTGCTTCTAATCCATTTGTTTGTTTTTTTTTGTCTATAAGCCTCACCTCGAGCATTTATCTTTCCATCGCTCTTTGCCCCTTTACTATTTTATCCATAATATACTTGGTGAGGGTCCACGTCTGTAAACCATACGTGAGTATAGGGAGGATACACTGATCGTAAATTTTGGTTTTCAAATATTGTTCTATTTTAGTGCATTTCAAGATCCAACTCAGTTTCCAAATCCTGTCCACGCTAACCTTATTCTTCTGATAATTTCGGCAGTTTGATTTTTTTTGTTCACTTTCTTTATCTGTCCCAGGTAGATGTATTCGCTTACTGTTTATGTCGTTCAATGTTAGTTCTAGAATGTTCGGTGTATTTGTCATTATTTTTGTTTTTTCCAAGTCCATCTTAAGACCTATTTTTTCCGAAGCTTGAAATAGTTGCGTCATCATGGTCTGTAGTTCTTCGAAACTGTAGCGAATATTACAATGCCATCAGCGTATCTCATATGACTTAGTTTTCTTCCATTAACATATATTCCTTTATCTGCCCAGTTAATGTCTTTGAACACCTCTTCCAGTCCAAGTGTGAATAGCTTTGGTGAGATAACATCTCCCTGGCGAACTCCTCTGTTGATTGGTATAGCTTTGGTTTTCGCATTTATTTGTATTTTCATTGTAGCTTTCTTGTAAATATTATGTATGAGCATTCTGTATCGGGAATCTATCCTACAGTTGTTCATAGCTCTCTCTATTGCCCCAAGTTCTATGGAGTCGAATGACTTTTCATAATCAACGAAGCCAATGTATAAGTTTGCTTTCTCTATAAGCATTTTGACTGTAAGATGATCCGCTGTATTGTAACATATTCGGAATCCTGCCTGCTCTACCGGTTGATAGCTATCGAGCTTCGACGTTAACCTGTTAGTTATTACTCTCATAAACAGTTTGTACATTTGGGACAGCAGGGAGATTGGCCTATAGTTCTTCAGATCTCCCCTGTCTCCTTTTTTGAAGAGAAGTATTGTCAATCTGGGACTTCTCTGTGAAGACATTCGTTGAAAAAAATTTTCAATTCTTCGTGAATAATTTCACTCCCCTCTTTCAACATTTCTACAAGTATTCCATCTGGACCCGGAGCCTTATTGTTTTTTAGTTGTGTCAGAGCTTGTTTTATATCGAAGGATTCTATGTTAGGGAGTATTTCTGAGTTGACATTCGTTATCTTTCTCTTAAGATCTTCCTTTGCAGTGTTATCTGGGTTCTTTTTTGAGGAATATAAATCACGGTAAAATGTTTGAGTAACTTTTGGGATTTCGTTCTTTTCTCCTATTTCTTTTCCATCTTTATCCTTCAATGAGATTATTATAGGCTTTCCTAAGTTTGATCTTAAGCATTTTAGGCCTCGGTTCTTTTCTATTATTTTTTCTACCTTGTTTTCATTGTAGATCCTTAAATCTTCCTTTACTTCCTTCTTTATTTGTTTATTTAATTATAGAAATGTGCGTCTCTTTTCCATCAAACGTTTTATTCCATCACTTATTCTGTCTTCTTTGTTTTTCGTTTTCTTTGCAACCGTCAGTCCTGCTTTCAAGAGCTTTCGTTGCATTTCTTTATTAATTGTGTTCATGTCGGAACATTCTTGTTGATAATGTTCTACAAATTCTTTTCTTAAGACTTCTCTGTACTCATCTTCCTTATGTCGCATTTTAGTTTGATCTATCTGATTACAATAATTATGTGGCCTGTTTCTACTGGTTTTCGTCTGTTTAACAAGAATCTTTGCTCTTAAAAGGCGATGATCGCTGTCAGTTGTGAATCTATTGAGAGCTTCAAAAATGTCTTTGTTCCCACACAAGAAGTAATCGATCTTGTTTTTCGGCTTTTTATCGGGAGATATCCACGTTCATTTTCGGTTTTTTCTCAACCGTTCGCACAAACAATCACACGTCACGGGAACTGCCTCCAATAAGACGGTTTTGGGTGTAATTTATAGCAGAAGTTAAGTACTTTTGAAAAACGTATTAGTAAACGTTTTGTAGAAGTTTTTCATAGTGAAGGTAGTTTTTCCTTTGGCCCTTTTTGAAGACTGTACCTTTCAGTGACATATTTTTGGTGTGATTGGTGGGTCGTCTTTTAAAGGGGGACGTTAAAAATTTAAGTGTCTTTCGAGCACATATCTGTTGATGTTTTTCAAATAATACCCTTTTAATCGTCAGGATGAACGATTGAACAACTAACTCTTGGTGAACAGCAAATAGAGAGAGTGACAAAATTTAAATATCTGGGAGCTTACATCAACACAGAATTAGATCCAGACCAAGAGATCAGGGTACGAATAGAAATGGCAAGGGCAGCGTTCTTAAAATTCAAGCAATTGTTCTGTGTACGGGGTAGAAACATGGACATTAAAAGAGCAAATAATTAAGAAGCTTGAAGCCTTTGAACTTTGGATATACCGGAGAATGTTGAGAATTCCATGGACTGCCAGGGTCACCAATGAGGAAGAGCTGAGAAGGATGGGTCGAGAAAAAAAAATTGTTGAGAACAATAAAAGTACGCAAGACTGCATACCTTGGACACATACTAAGAAATGATAAATATAGTCTTCTGCAAGTCATCATGCAGGGTAGAGTCGATGGCAAAAAGGAAATAGGTAGAAAGAGGAAGTCATGCCTGCGAAATATTCGAGACTGGACAAACATGACTGTAGACGAATTATTCCACGTTGCAAAAGACAGAGAAGCTTTTAAAAATGTGGTCGCCAACCTCCGTTAATGGGGACGGCATAGGAAGAAGAAGAAGAATCGTCAGGATGTTCATATTTATTATCGACATCTTTTCCATTATTTTTAGTGTATCGCAAGCGTCTATTTTTTGCTTCATCGTAGATTTTCTCAGTGTAAACAGCATTGTATATGGTTTTGTGGGTCTTATCTGCTTTTAGCTTCCTGTTGTTGAACTTTAAATCTACGAGGAGTGTTTGATAAATACGTAGCATATCAACGATAACGCAATTTTTTTCGACGACAAACTTATTAATTGTGTCTTCCTTTTGTGTTGCTAAAAAGATTTTCAAAAGAACTGTTTTTATCAACTACTATTATACTTCTTAGTGTATAAATTTCAATAACAAAACACATGACCTCTACAAGCAGCCTTCTTTTACAAAATATCTGGGGGAAGTCAATAGAAAAGACGTATCATCTCATGGGTATCGAAATTTTTACTGCTTCATGATTTTTTCTATTAACATTTAACCAAAAAAAACCACATTTTTCATTCATTTCATTATTGTTAAAAAACTACACGCTGTAGATGAAAACGTTCAACAGACGTCTTTTTTGAAAATACTTGCTCTTTAATATGAGATTTTCTAAATTAAGAAATGTTTATAAACAAAAAAGTTATTGCATATTAAACCCGAAAGTCAGCATTTTTCGATTGTTTATAATTATTAAAATAAACAATAGACATATTTAAAACACGTTTCACAATGTGATTTTTTATGTAGGTACTATATGGGCAAAAGATGGGCCCGACCGATAGAGTAGTTTTTAAACAATTATATTTGTTTATCCCTTATGAGAGAAAACAGGTCATTTTCAAATGGCTGTACAGGTGCTTTGTTAATACTTAGAAGAGTTTTTGGTCTCAATCTCTTCGTAAGGTGTCAAATTTTCTTTTCTTTTTTTTTAAGTATACGTATTTTTAATAGTTTACTTTTAAATAATTAATGCAAAATGAAAAAAGAAAAATGCCTTATTATTGTTGCGAAGAGTTCGCCAATAAGAGGAAGGAATGCATTGCTATCAGAAGACAGTTGACGAGGGCAAGAGGTAGAGGAGAAGTAACCGAAGCTAGCAGAATGGATATGGTATACAATGCGCGAAAGGAGGAACTGAACAGGAAGATTCGAGCCTAGAAGAAGAGGCACTAGAGAGAACTGTGGCACAAGTTGGATAAGGACGTTTGGGGTCAGGGGTACAAAATCGTAATGAAACTGTTCAAGCTGTAGTCTCTGTATGAGATGCCACTGGACAGGAAGCTTGACATTACCCGAGAGCTGTTTCCACCTAGTCATTAACATGGAGTGCAATGGGACGCCGAAGTTGAGCGAGCTATACCTTTTACCATAGAGAGTGCCCTAAAGACACGAAAGGCTCCGGGACTCGATAGACTACCACCAGAAGCGGTGAAACGCATTGGCAGTATGGAGCCGACGTGGCTTTTGGAACACATGAATGTACTGCTTGAAACTCAGCGATTTCCGGCAAATTAGGCTCCAGGCTCGTGCATAGGTAAATTATACGACAGGCTTCTAAGAGGGCGAATAGACACAGTGATTGAAGAGTCAGGCGGGCTGTCACCCAGGCAGTACGGTTTTAGAAAGAACACGAGCACGGTGGATGCACTGATGAAAATCTTCCGGGAGTTGCGCGGGGTGGGGGTTAACCAGAGGTGTACAATCCTACTGTTGTTTGACATCCGGAATGCTTTCAACACATTAAAATGGAAAGAGGTAATTAAGGCTCTACGAGAGAGAAGGTGTCCGAGGTACTTGATGAATTTGGTCTCCAACTATCTGTCAGAGAGGAAAATTGTGGTAGAAAAAGGAGTGGTGGTTGACGTGATGGCTGGAGTGCCACAGGGGTCGGTCCTAGGACCCACGCTGTGGAACTTGGCATATGACGGGGTTGTGAGCCACCAATACGGAGAGGGTGTAACCCCGTTCGCATTTGCGGACGACCTCTGTATGCTGATAGTGGCGCGGGACAGGGAGGACCTTATCTTTGGTGCACAGCGTACATGCGACAGAGTCGGGGAATGGATGAAAATGTATGAGCTAGAACTGGCTGCGGATAAGACCGAGACTATAGTTCTCAAGGGACCAAGGAAAAGGGACGGGATAACATTTGAATGTGCAGGAAAGAGAGTGGTTCCAAAGAAATGCGTGAGGTATTTGTGACTCTGAGTCAAAACGCCGCGGAGGGCCCTTCGTTCAGTTGTGGGATCAATCGTCCTTTACGCTGCGCCTGTCTGGAGTACTGCAGTTTTAAGAAAGGCGTACAGAAAGCAGCTCACCCGAACAGATAGGAAGAGTCTATTGAGGGTGGCGTGTGCATACAGAACAGTCTCTGCCGAGGCGTTGGGAGTTATCACCAAGTGTATTCCGATGCACGTGCTAGAGAAGGAAAGAGGAAGAATATACGAGAGAAGAAATGAAGACATAGCAACAGAACGTTTAAAAAAAGAAAGGGAGAGGTCCATAATGCTGTGGCACGAGGAATGGGATGAGATGAGAAGGGAGGCGCAGTGGACGAAGTCGTTGATTCCTAATCTGAGAAGATGGATGGATGGCGTTTATAGGACATGGTTGCATCAGAGCATACCTTTATGTAGGGGGGCGCTTGGGAAACAGCATTTTCTTTATATATTTTGAAAGAATGCAATGTTTGAAACTCCTTAAAATACCAATTTTATTGCTTTTTTTTTTCAAAGGAAAAAGGAATTGAAAAAACTTTAACTTATTTGACCCTTATTTCCATTAAAAAATGTTGAGCTGATTGTTACCCAAGCTTAGAGGTGAAAGTAAAATAATTGAAATATCCGAAAAATGTGTCCCGCTCTAATCAAAAATTGACTTGTCGCTTTTTCAAAAATGTTGTAGATCCTAATAATGCCTGTTTCGTTTTTGTTCTGCCACCCTGTATGTTATCTCCCTAGTTAAGTTTTGATAAAACTTTCACATGTTATTGTTTTTACGGTATATTACAGGCAGTAGCGGTTATGATAAATTATTTTTAAGACATGTATTACTCACACAGTTATTTTAATGTGTTTTGTAATTTTTAAATTATTATCTAAAGTTAAACTTATATTTTTTGAACTAGTTACAGGCTTGATGATTTTATTATCAACAACTATTTCAATTGTGTTACTTATCTCCGAACACACCCTGTTTGGGTGACAAAAATGTATAAAGTTAATTTATTTATTTATTTATTAAAAGTATTCTAAAATAATGAATCCTATTTGAAAAAAGGAATTCGGCGAAAATTTAGGATGCCGGTTTTATGCCAATTTTGATAACACCCTGTACAATGAAAAGGCAACTATATACTGGACACGGTAAAGCTGTATGTGATTAATAAGTTCCAAATGAATTTAAACTTTTATTCAAATTACATTAGAGGATATTGAACTTTATAAACATGGCAGAAAAGTGTAATTTTCATATAAAAACCATTATATCTCAAAAACGGTTCACAATAGGTATAGGGAAGTATTAACAAAAAATGTTAAGAATAAAGTAAATATTTCTAAAATTAAAAAATATACAGGGTGTCCAATTAAAAAAAAAACGAAGTTATAAGCAACTTCCGTTTAACCGGAAGATAGACGAAAACGTTTTCATTAAACAGTTCACTTTTCAAAACCCCTTTATTTCAATTGTCATGTTTCAATTACCTTTAGTTCTCGAGATATTTCTAACTGGCCGTTTATCTGCCGCACCCTGTATATATTCCAAGAGTGAGATATTTTCTAATATTAAAATTGTAGTAATTCCTCTTCCAGGTCATCGCATCCAGTTAGGCCCCCTAGAAAAATAGACGGATCCAACCTAATCCAGACCAAAAACCTTGCACAAAATCTAGTAGACCTTTCTGTCGTCGACGAAGTTAAAGTTAAGAAAGAAGATGTAGAATATAGAAATAAGTCGGATCCTATCATAGATGACGACGACGTGTTAAGAAGACGAAGCGGTTTAACCGATGACGACTATATGTTAGAGATTCGTAAGATTTGCAATCCCGGAGATCCGGACGACTTTTATGACAGAAGCTACAAAGATTTGGGCTCCGGAGCGTCAGGCATCGTGTTCTCCGCTACCTGTATAAAAACAGGTGAACTAGTCGCCATTAAAGATATTGATATGACAAAGCAACACAAGAAGGATCTTTTACTTAGCGAGATTAAGATTATGAAGAATTTCAAACACAAAAATCTAGTGAATTTCCTCGACGCGTTCGTCGTCAACGACGACCATTTATACGTCGTGATGGAATTGTTGGATGGAGGTCCGCTGACGGACGTGGTTACCGAAACGGTGATGAAAGAAGGCCAAATTGCTGCGGTTTGCTGCGAAGTGCTGCAAGCCATTAGTTATTTGCACGAAAGGGGCACCATTCATAGGGATGTCAAATCGGATAATGTGTTGTTAGGTGAGTACTTTTATTTTTTCCACTGTCAGATTTAAAGTTATTTAGTATTTTATATTTTTTTGTGCGGATTAAGTTTTGTAGCTATAGGTAAGTACAGATGAATTTTAAAAATATTGTAATAGTGCCCTTTATATAAGATAGTCGTCAGTGGTTATAAAAGAGAATTCTAGATCAATCTAGCTCAGCGGTGCTCAAAGAGTCGATCGCGATCGACCGGTCGATCGCCAAAGTTTTTGAAGTCGATCGCGATTTACGGAGAAAATACTGAGAGTTTTCTGACTCACGACACGTGCATGATCGAAATACATGTGATGCTATCTCTTCACCCGACAGTTGCGATAATGCCGATTGGGCATATCAACATTTACAGATAAATTATGTCACATTCGTTTAGAAAATTTCCAACTTTTCCAGGATTTAAACAACTTTTCATCGTTGAAAAAAAGATAGCCGGTCATTTGAATTATGTTTATTACGAGACGGAGCTGCAACTACTTCATAGCGAGTTTGAAAGACGCTTCGCTGATTTTAAAAAAACTGACAGATAATGTAACATTCATTTTTATGTCAAGACGTGGAAAAAATAGCCACTGAAATATCCATTACGTTCATTATGCAGATCATTTCCGTCCAAAATGAGGTACTGAAAATAATTTCGGATATACACCTTAAATCCAGAGCGACCGATACGAAGTTTTGGTCTTTCATATCGTCTGAGAAATGTCCGTCTTTGAGACAAGTAGCTCTGCAGCTCACAGCATTCTTTGAATCAACAAACTTGTGTGAGTCTGCAATTTTCCAAATGAAGATAGTGAAATCAAAATATCGTAATCGGCTAACTAACGAACATCTCTCTTCATGAGTGTAGCAGTCGATCTCCGGACGCTTGCAGTTTATGTGGTAGATCCCATGCAGTATAAGTCTGAGCACCACTGAATTCTAGCTTGTTAGTTTACGTCATATCCTGCGTCCGATTGCTAGTAACCGAAACATACATGGTTGTCAGATTTCAAATTTAAAAATCTGTCCACAATAGTTGTTTTCGATGTTAAAATGTCCAAGAATTCCAATTTACCGTCTAAATGTTGCACCCAGTCATATGAACAACACAGTAGATCAACTGTAATCATTTGAAGAAAAGCAAGAAATCGAGAAGCATGTTTCGTTGATACATTTTTTTAGAAGCTGTTTGGATAGTTTGAATGATTTTTTACTGCTTAGGATATCGTTCTTGGCGCTTTTTCGTCACTTTCTCGAAATTTTTTATGTGCACCTTTAATCACCTCTTTGACTATTACCGGTATATGTATATTATACCTTTTACGATCTAGGTTTGACCCCTTTCCCATTTTTTTTAAATTTCGATTCATTTTTGTACACTCTCGACAATTTAACCCTTTTTGACACTTTTATAATGTTTTGCACTTTTTTCATCGCTACTTCAAATCTTTTTTCATTTTACACTTTGTTTTATTATGACAATTTAACAGTTTCGATAATTTTTCGTCGTCGTTTTTTTAATACAGTGATCATTTTCAACCGTTTAACACTCTTGAATGCTGTTATAACGTTTTTTCAGTACTATTTCGATGTTTTACCACTTTTGAATGCTTTTACAGAGTTTATTGCTTAACAAAAAATTTTCCAGTTTTTTTACTCTTTTTTTATCGCTAATTCGAAGCTTTTGCCGCTTTCTTGCTTTATACGCATTTTTACTGTTTTTGAACGATTAAACGATTTTTACAGTTAAACGTAGCCCTTTTTCGTCGCTTTTTCGAAATTGTTGACGCTTTTTCTCCCTTTTACCTGCCTTTTTGACACTTTACCATTTATGGTGATAATTTTGACCCCTTTGATAATTTAACACTTTTATAGTACTTTTTCGTCAAAATTAAATCGTTCTCGTCGCTTTGTTGGCGGTTTAACATCTTGTAATGACTTTAAAATGATTTTTCGGTGCTATTTAAAACATTTCGAAGCTTTAACAACCCACTTCGAATGTTTATAATGATTTTAAAATGCGTTTATTGTTTAGCACAAATTTTTGTGCCGTTTTTCATCACTATTCCGAAGCTTTTTTCGCTTTATAACTCTTTTTCGGTGCTATTTAACTAATTTGGACGTTTTATCACTTTTTAATGCGTTTTTAACACGTTTTTCGCTTAGCGCAAAGTTTTGCATTATTTTGATTCCGTTTAATCGCTGCTTCGAAATTTTTGGCACTTTTTTTTTGACGTTTTAACTGTTTTTAACGATTTTTCCTACTTAACGTGAACCTTTTTCGTCGCTTTCTCAAAATTGTTGACCCTTTTTTTCCTCTTTAGCGGCCTTTTTGACACTTACCCACTTTTTACCATTTAGGGTGATAATTTTGAACCCTTTATGACATTTTTCAAATGTTTTGAGTAATTTCTTTCACCCTTGTCGGTTTTTTGACAATTTAACACGTTTTGGCACTTCTATAATATTTTTTTGAAGCTTTATACACCTTTTTTTATGCTTTTTGGACGAATTATCTGTTTTCAACGCTACTACTTAGCATGCCATTCGTGGCGTTTTTTCATCGCTTTCTCGAAATTTTTTATGCTTTCCCACCTGTAGCTGTGTTTTCTTATCCGCCATTTTTTAAATATGTTGACTTATTTTTGTATCCCAGTCTCTTTTTCGACAATTTAACACCTTTGGCACTTTTATAATGCTTTTCTGGCGTAATTCTCGTCGCTTTTTTGGTGATTTAACATTTTTTAACGCTTGTTACTGTTGAGCGTATCGTTTATGATGCTTTTGATACTTTTTCGTCATTTTTTCTTTAATATTCTGGCCCTTTTGGACGGTTTAATACTTTTTGCTGCTTCTATCACTTCTTTTCGGTTCTATTGAACTCATTTTAATGCTTTACCACTTTTTAATGATTTTTCAGCGTGTTAAATAGGAATTAACCCGTTTCGTTGCTTCATAACAACTTATTTCGAATGTTTTTAATGCTTTTACAACGCGTTTATCGCCTAGCGCAAAGTCCTGCACTCTTTTTAATTGCTACTTCGAAATTACGTCTATTTTGGCTATTTTTGCACGATTTAACAGTTTTTAACGATTTTTACTGTTTAACATGGTTAGTACTCGGCGCTTTCTCGTAGCTTTTTTGAAATTTTTAATACTTTTTCTCCCTTTTAGCCGTCTTTTTGGCACTTTACCAATTAGGTGTTGATCGTTTTCCGTTATTTTTAAATATTTTAAGCTATTTTGTCACCCCAGTCACTTGTTTGACAATTTAGCACTTTTTTGACATAATTAAAGTAATCTCGTCGCTTTGTTGGCGATTTACCACTTTGTAACGCTTTTTGACACACTTAAACTCTTGTGTCCGCTACTCTTAACATTGAACTCCACATTTCGCCTTTTAAGAGTCAACAGACTTTACCTCCTCACAAATTTTTGTTCAAAATTTTTTGATCGTATTAATAACTTTCCTATTGACCTCCATACATGTTCATTATGCTATATAAGATATAAGTGTACTATAATCATTAAGATTATCAACGGATGTCTTGTCGTCTATAAAACAAGACATTTTTGTGATCTGTTTCTTTAATAAATGCTTCTTGTAATGTTTAGGTATGAATGGAACCGTAAAAGTCACCGACTTCGGATTCTGCGCCAACGTAATAGGAAACGAACAAAGAGAAACCATGGTAGGCACCCCATATTGGATGGCTCCAGAGGTCGTAACCAGACAAAAGTACGGAAAGAAAGTCGACATTTGGTCCTTAGGTATAATGATCGTCGAAATGCTGGACGGGGAACCACCTTATCTCAGGGAACCGCCACTGAGAGCTTTATATTTGATCACTGCTAACGGAAGACCCAAAATCGTACGATGGGACACGTTATCGGAAAAACTGCAAAGTTTCATGGATTTATGCCTTCAAGTTGATGTCGATAAAAGAGCTTCTGCCAAGGAGTTGCTGCAACATCCTTTCCTAGAAGAAAGAATGGAGTTGAGGACTCTCACGCCGCTTATTAAAGCCGCTAAGAAGATGTTACACAAGACTTAAATTCACTCTCGTCCACTCCGTCACTTCTCAAGAAAAAACAGTTTGTGACAGAAATATGCGCGATAAGTTCTTTCTAGACAGTCAATACTTAGATCAAAACATAAAGTCATTTATATATCTCTTTTTCTAGCGTCTAAACAGGTTAGAATTCATCAGATGCTATAAATATTATTGTCTGGTAATTGTAATTTGTTTATATTTATAAAATAATTCTGGGTATCGGTCTAGAAAGAATTTCTACGGAATTAAACGAATGCTGTATTTTGTGAACGTTTGTAGGTCTTTATCCATCCAGACTAAGGACTATTTAATTGATTTTTTATGCATTTGAAGTTTACAGCCAAAGAATCAACTCATATTTTACCAGGAAAGGTCATCGTTCTCTTTGCCTTATGTAACTGTCTTCATCCACGTGTTCTTCAACGTTCCGTACTGTTTGTCTGCACGTGGAATGTATCCACGTCCTTTTAATTTATACTATATGTCAACAGCATTTAACAGAAACTGAGGAACTAGATGTACAATAACTGGAGATACAGATTGAGCATAGTAGCAAGCCAGATTCAACAGGTACGGGGAGGCGAGATTCGACATAACCTCGGTTCACTTTCTACGCCGGATGCTACTGTAACTGGAGGAACATATATAATATATTCGAGGACCGAATTCAACAAATTCTAGATGCCATATTTGACCTAATCGCGGGAATCGTTCAATAGTAACTGTAGCGCCATATTCAGTGGAGTATCTAGCCAGATTCAACAATAATTATCGGGACAGATTCAACACATTCACTGGCTTAATTTGACAATACATTGCGAGGATCAGATTCAACATAACCCCGGAACTCTTCAAGGATAACTGTAGGTAGAGACAGATTCAACATATACGCGACCGAAATTCAACAATATCGTGGGGGGAAGAGAGTAGTAATATTTGCCAGGAAGGCTCCGTCGGTTCAGATTCAACACACAGGCAATTCAGATTCAGCGGTAATGTAACAGACAAGGTAATTATAGTAGTGGGCCCGAATCTACTAGCTCTTAACGAAGGACGGAAGCTAAATACTCGCGGATTTACATAATTTGTTTATTCTCGCATAATTAACAGTAACGATACTGCCATATTTGACACAATTTAAAACAATAATACTGGCGAGATTGATTCAACAGTTAGTTAATACTCAGATTCAACAGTGAACTTTACAAGACTAACAGAAAGGTAACATTAAATATGGTCCCGGACCAGATTTTAGAATAACAAATTCAACAAAGTTGTAGATCAGGTTCGACAATGACTAGAAGATCAGATACAACATAATCACAGTCCAGATTGTGCATTAACTGATGGACCAGGGCCGTACACAATGAACTCGCACACTAGATTCAACCGTATCAGTAAAGCCATACTCAACAAAATCTGTTGTCTTGATAAACAGTAACTGAAGTGACAGATTCAACGTAGTCTTGGGCCAGATTCAATGATAATTAGAGGTCCAAATCAAACATTGTGGGGAGACTGACTCGACAGTAACTAAAAGCTCTCTGTGATACAGAATAGATTCATTAATTACTCATAAAACCATACAGCCATACTCATAAAACTGGAGAACCAGGTTCAAGGTAATACTGATTCAAATGTAACTGATGTTCCAGCCTGATGAAGCACTTATCCAGTATGTTTGACTTAGTGCCTTCTTCTTCTTCTCGTGCCACTCCTAGCGGAGATTGGAAATCATCATGGCCACTGCGACTTTGTTAGCAGCGCACCTAAAAAGTTCAATCGAACTACACCCGAACCATTCACGTAGATTACGAAGCCACGATATTTTTCTTCTTCCCACACTTCTTTTGCCCTTAATTTTGCCCTGCATGATATTTCTTAAAAGTTCGTACTTTTCACCTCTCACAATGTGCCCCAAGTATTCCATCTTTCTAGTTTTTATCTCATTTAGAATTTCGCATTTTTTGTCTAAAGTTTGGAGTACTTGCGTGTTAGTGGCGCGGTCCATCCATGATATTCTGAGAATGTGCCTATAGCACCACATCTCGAAAGCTTCGATGTTTTTTGTGGTCAACTGTTTTAGTGTCCAAGCCTCTACTCCATACAACAGGGTAGAAAAGACATAACACCGCAGCATTCGTATTCGTAACTTTATATTGATATCACGATTGCAAAAGAGTTTGCGCATTCTATTAAAGACTGATCTAGCGATTTCTATTCTACATCTAATCTCTTTTGTTTGATCAGTATCGTCTGTGATCCAAGCACCTAGATATTTATAACAGGACACACACTCAATCGTTGTATTGTCTATTACAAGATTAGCTCTGATGTTCTTTGATTTCGTGATTACCATAAATTTAGTTTTTTTCAAATTAATTTTCAAGCCGTAACTGTTACAGTATATATTGAGACTTTGAACGAGATGTTGTAGTTCTACTAGCGTTCCCGTATATTTGCGGACCAGATTCAACAGTAAATCTAGAACCAAACTCAACGTTATCGCGTAACGGTAATTTAATAAGTAGTAACTAGAGGAACAGATTCCACAAACTCGTGTCGAGGTTAGACAATAATTGTAGACAAGATGAACTACCTACAGCAGCTGTAGAGCAATATTCTGCATAATGGCGTGAGTTCATACAACAGTTACTTGAGTATCAGATTCAACAGATGTGGGACTGATTCATGTGTAACCGAAGCCTCAGATTCGACATAGTTGCGAGTCAGATTCAATTGTAACTGAAGGTCAAAGTTAAACGCAATCGCTGACTAGATTCAAATAATAACTTGCCAGATTCAACAGTAACGCGGGGGCCATATTAAACAGTAGCCGTGACAGTGTTTTTATTCAGGACTGCAATATATGCAGTCATTTCCTGTTCATGACTGACCTACGGTTTAAAATATGTATTGATTTTTTGCTCAACATTTGTCAAACTCGTGCAGGAATCAAAAAATTTGCAATAGTAGTAATAATTCGGTTTAGTCTTCCTCTACAAAGACAACACCCGAAATCTAAAGTATGTCAATAGTTTTGTATTTAATTGAAAATATTTTGAATTCGCTTAAATGATTTTTAGAAATGCCTAAGTTGTACAAAAGGCACATCATTTGTATCCCAAAAGCAGAAGACTGGTCCATACGTAATCAATGTTTGTAGTATGCAAAAATCTGAAATTATCCAACCTTCTGATCTTGCTCAGACTTGATATGCAAAGCTGAATTTTTTTTAACTTCGTCGTAAAGAGTGGAAGAGTTATCAACGTTGCAAATGTACAATAAAATGTTTTTACGAGGAGCACATGAAAAGGTTAGATCGGTTTAGTAATTAGAATATGATTTTTTTTATACACAAAATGCATTTATTTCTTAATGTAGTTTTTTATTCGGTTTACGACACTTAGTCTAAGTTTAATTTGTCAATTATCTGCGTCATATATAGAAAATAATTATTTAACTCTTCCACTATATGACTTCCTCAATTTTTTTTTTCAAATCCAGTAAAAAATAATGAAATAAAGCAAATCTAAAAATTCGTTATTTTACTCTTTATTTTAATATTGTTTGCGGGAAAATTGTTAAATGTAGGCACATGTAGTATGTATATAACTGCAATTACCAAGTGGCCTTATACATTTTTGTGATTCCAAGTCGTGGCATATTGACTGAAAAAAAGTAAGTCCAAAATTATGCCATGTATATTTGCTTAAGCATTTTTCTGAGACTGAATCCATTGAAGTCTCGTGTTATTATTTAACGGGTAAAACCGAGATTGTAGTATATTTAGTAAACAAAATTATATGAAAGTTCATGACCACTAAAAACTTCAGTAAATTTTTGTAAAGCTTTGGAAACAACATTGCTATTGTCTTACATTGTTTTAAGATCTTAAACAGAATTATTCCTCTTCTGTCAGGTCCCCATTTACTTTATATTCATATTTTTTATATCTGCCATGTCACAATTTCATTTTTCTAGAATTAATAGTAACTAGACACTGTAACTGTTCTGAATCGAAAAGAAGGCATATTAAGAATGAGCCATGTCATATTTTCCATCATTAAGATCAAAATTTCAAGGCAAACGTTACCCAAAACATTTTAAAGATCTTGTTGAAGTTACCAACAGCAGTTTGTTAAAGAACGTGGTGTTGCCACATATTTCTAAGAAACATATTTTAGCACCAATAAAAATATCCACACAAATTTGGTTAATGTAATTGTCTACAGACTAGATTGTCTAGGGCTATAGTTTTTATAATTATTAGAGACCGACCGAATGTGATTTTTTTGGCCGAAGCCGATGACGAAGTTCGACCTGTAGGATACCTTCGGCCGAAGCTGAAGCCGAAGGTGACTAAAAATATACCTAATCCTATTATATGTTAATAATTTAAATAATGTGCATTATATTTTTATTACCTGATATGTGATAAACAAAAATATGAAATTATGAGATAAAAAAGTCAAACATTTATACATTATTTGGTAATAGAAGCGATAATAAAAATAAATAACAATAAAAAACATTAAAGTCGAAACATTCATAGTCGATGGTCGATGTTTTGCCATTTAGGTATCTAGTCAAAACACCAGGAATCATGAGTTTTAACAAATACAATAAAATTATTATTATCAGAATTTTACTACGTGAGAAATATTCAAATGATGATCTTTGAGACATCTTGGCCTATTGTTAAAATTTATATCCTACCTACTACCTGACCTGAAAGTTTGTAAAGCGTTTTAGTTAAGGTTATAAAATAGGGTGTAAATACTATTCAAATTATCAAAGACTCGCCGAAGCATATTGCTCAGAGATTATTTCATTTCTATCATATAGTATACTGACAGAGCATTTTATTATTCCACCTTCGGCGAAACCTTCGGCTTTGTTTCGGCCGAAGGTTTAAATATTGGCCGAAGCCGATTAATCGGTCGGTCTCTAATAATTATATGCAGAAATTTGTTAATTTTTTTGAAAATTTGGAAAGTTTCATTGGCCAACTTAAAAACCTGTGGATTGTTTTTGTTGATTTGGACAGGAAAATTATTGTTATCATTGTGACCTATGCAAAGCTGGACTGTTATAGTCAAAACGTGGTGTACGTTGTGCCTGCAACTGTGGAACGGAAGATAATTTATTTATATCTACTATATTTCATACACCCCCCAGTATTCTTGTTTTGGACGTCGCTGGTACCACACGAAAAGCTTTCATCAATGTATACTTAGCAAATAGTTTATTTTTATTCGTAAAATCGTCTTTTTCTTTAAGTTTTTGCTTAAAGGGCTTTTTACTTGGTCTTGAGAATCATTGTTGTCATTTTGGGCCTAGCAACGCTATTAATCATCGATTATATTGGAGTTTTCGACTATTAATCAGAAGATAACATGTTTATTCTTTTTATATTTCATAAAAACCTCGTCATCATCCATCAACCATCATTACTTTTTGGAATCAGATTGTTTATTTTCATGTGTAAACATGCATTGTTCTTTTTGTTTTCAAGAAAAAACCCTTGACTTGTGCTGGAGAATTATTGTTGCCCCTGCAAGGCAGTAATAATCATGGATGAGAAACGAATGTGCTATATTTTGTCTACACATGTGGTTCCGAAGATGATTTATTTATATTTTCTATGTCTCGTACAGCCCCTGTATTATTAGTTTTTGGACGTCCCTGATACCAGGAAAAAGTGCTTGCTGACAACATGTATTTTATTTCAATTTTTTTCATTAATCAATATTTTCAAAGGATTGTAGCAAATTGTATATTTTCATGTGTACACCCGTTTTTTTTTCTTACAAAATATTCATAAAATAATTGAATTTAGATCTAAACAACCCATGTAGGTGTATACTAATGATTTAATTGGTCTTTGATGGTCATGACCTTTCATACCATTTTGTTAATACAAGTTTTGTGAAAGAAATACTCAAAATTTTGTCATATTTTATAAATATCGCTATTAACGATGAAAGTATGACAATGGTTTCCTAAAGAGAATTTATTGTCCCTTACCATATAATGGATATGATAAGAAGATTTAAAATTATAAAATTGACTACTTATCTTTACAGTATTGAAATTTTTGATAAAGATTTTTCTATGAAACCTGTCAATATGTGACAGTTGACAGCATTTTAAGGTTGTATGACTTTTAACTTTAAAATGTGGGAATAACATGGAAGTTAAGGGCAAAAAAGTGAATTAACCTATTTTTTTTACATTTTTTACGCACATATTCGGATTATTTTTTTCTCTGGTAAGTTAGTTAAGTTTACCACAATATTTATTTTTGTGAGTACAGGGTGTAATATTTGAAGTGTTTTTTTGAAAATGTTTAAAACCCTGTAGAGTCACAGAATAATAAACAATCAGAATGCCCACTCTGCTTGTCAATATAAGTACGCGCAGACGGAATCAGCCATGTTTTAAACGGAACCAGTGCTGTTCAGTGAATTTTTATCTGGTGTGCATAGAAAAATTAACCCGGTTTAATTGATTTACGGCAACCATAAACATAATATGCACTATTTTATTCGTAGTTTTAGTTGAAGAATAGATTAAATTATTTCAAATTTACCAAATTATTAATCTCTAAAAATTTAAATTACAGTTCTGTCGTAGCTTGTCAAAAATTTCTCAATCCGAGTTTCCGTTTAAAATATTGCGATCGCGTGCTGACAGTTCAAAGGCGGCATCTGAGAGTGGGCATTCTGATTATTATTTATTCTGTGGTAGAGTATACTAAAAAAGAGCAAACTACAAATTATTACTAACACTGTAGCCGTGCCTTTTTTCTACATTTTGCTTTCAGACTATTTTTTGTATCACTATTACTGTAGTATACAGCAAAAATTAACTTTTTTATT
Source organism: Diabrotica undecimpunctata (assembly GCF_040954645.1). NCBI lineage: Eukaryota > Metazoa > Arthropoda > Insecta > Coleoptera > Chrysomelidae > Diabrotica > Diabrotica undecimpunctata. Next base: position 10,967,211 of record NC_092806.1, read on the forward strand.
TTTTAAATTATAATATATTCATATTTGGTGTAAGTATTATAAAATCATTTTTCATCGCATTATGAATACTCACATGAACAGCATCGTATTATATTATTGTACGAACATTACTATAGAGTACTATGTAGTTACATATTAAAATGTAAATTAAGGTCTACGAGCATGATCAAGTTTTGATGACACCCCAGAAGGAAATGAAAGCTCAACACAAGAGAAAATAGATTTATAATACCTGCTGTGATCCAACGAAGTTACTATATCGTTTGTGTTCTTTGTGAGTTATTTTTTTTGTACTGCCCAAAAAACCATCTCAAAAATTCAGTATTTTAATTTACTTTTCACATGTTGTGCAATGGGCATTTATATTATCATTTTTATATATAAAAATTGTGATTTTGTAAAATGCGTTTATAAAAAAAAAGTCAGTAGTGTCATTTCGGTTAGTTTATGATGAAAGACAAGCTGCGTAGTCAAAGTGGTTGATGTCGGACCAATTATTTTTATATCAATATTAAGTTTAGATATATTTTTTTGAAAATATTGTATACCAGTCATATTTTATCACTTTTGTTATGCGATTTTTTAATATTTGGATGTATATATAAGCTGGTAGTAGTTACGTGAATGTATTTTATCGATATCATTTTAAATAAAGGTATAATAATTAAATCAATTAGTTATTTGAATAATCCCGTATTTATTTCTGCAAATTTATGAGTTTGAAAAACATCTGAAGACGTGTTAAAAGCATTAGACGAGGTTGCCATCAGGCAACCAACATTACGAACCTACACAGTATCTAGTAGAACTGAGTTTTTAATTAGTAATTAGAGAATTAAGAAGAAAATCTACAAGCATTAGAGGAAGAGAGGGAAGTCATACCCACCTCGAAAAATAAATTTGAAGAAGTAAACGCGAAGATAAAACAATCAATTACTGGAATCACAATGCTTTGGCGTCTCCTACTGTAAAAATCTGTATATATAGGCATAAAAGTAGCAACACAAAATCAAACAGCTGTCATTGCCAGCTAAGTTTTGCTAGTAAAGAAGTAAAATTTTATACATGTGTTTTCTTTCCATCTAGTCTTGCGATTCAAATTTTGTTGTAAGCGTTGGCAAAACTATCTCCAAAAATAAATTCACGTTTTCCAGTTGCTAACTACTTGGTTTATTCTAAATGGCAAACAGCAGGAATTTATTTATTTTGTACCGTCCCCCTGCTTCATTTTATTATGACGAGAAGGAACAGTTTTTTTTCGGGAAGTTTTTCGTGTGGAGCATGCGTCTACGGACATAACCACACCAATTCTCTCTCAGTGATGCTAGATCCCACGATTAATTATGATATAAGATATTTATAACTTGGGAACTCTCTCAAGTTTCAGTTTTAAAATTTATTTCTTCAAACTATCTATTATTAAAATTTAACACTTCAGTTAAATTTCTTTAGCGAGTTGGGGGGATTTTTAACATCAAGCAGTATGTATGGAGAAGTATTAGAAATCTCATATTTGACGTGTGATAATCCCACATTTGACTTGTGTGTAAGTCGCGAGATGATAAATGATTCATTCTTGATCAGTGTAGCAACCATATTGTATATTGAATAGTATTAATCAGTTCATATTTGAAAATTATATCTGAGTAACGTTGTGTAGTGAAGAAGAAAAGTCTTCCATCTATTCGAACCTCTGATTACTGCTTCCAATACAAGTTTTCTATGATATGCAGATACTCTGCGTTCTCGTAATCAATGAATTAGTAATACTTAAAAAAATCTACTACCTAATTACTACATCCATATAATCACATTCACAGTCTTAATTACTAAAAAAAAATCGGTTTAAAAAACTCTCCTAGAGTGGATCTGATATTATTTCGACAGTTCATCTAGAGGAAAGAAGTGCAAAAAAGCCACTTTATTTTTAGACTAAATTGTAGGATTGCGTTTGTGTAAAGAACCAACGAACCGAATGTATATACGTGTATTGCAGTTGCTCGGCAACCCATATTACGCTTCTAAATAATAAGTGTATAATTTTCAAGATTTTGCCCTTGATGACTCTCCTAGTACAAGTATGAAACGGGGCTGAGGTAATTAACGAGATGCTTCTATGTTAAATAGGGAGAAGTAATAACGAATTTGAAGTATCGTTGATGCATTGATTTCAAAAATATATTAAAAATAAGAAATGTTTTAATGAAAATTAATAATCATAGGTTGAGTTTACCGAAAGTACAAGCTGATTATAGCTGCAAATGTCAAACATGGAACAAAAAATTTCGGTTTAGGAGTGTTGGCATGTTTTTATAATATATATGCTGTATGCTTCAAATATAAAGAGATAAAGAATTTTTGTTGGTAATTACCCTTTAAGAGATAGGGGATAGATTTGGCAATCGTCAAATCAGCAGTTGCCAGATTGCAACAGACGTTTGCAATTAACCTCGAAAGAGACAAATAATTACTCGTTATTGTTTCATATCAATTAAAAATTGCAGAATTCATAAAATAGTATAATCAAAATGTACTTTTAAAAGCTTTCTCTCTTTATATTTGAAGCATACAACATATGCATTATAAAAACATCCCAACACTGCCAAACCGAAATATTTTATTTCATAGTTAATATTTGTGGCTATATTCAGCTAGTACTTTCGGTAAATTCAACCTGTCATACATTCACATTTTTTTTTTTTTTTAAATTAAACAAGTGTGTAACAGTAAGTTTATTTCAGCTATTAATAAGGTGTGGTACAACAAATTCCTGGACAGTACATAAAAGAATGGTTAACGAATGAAAATACTTCATTTCTACAGGATTCTTTCAAGCCGATATTACCACAGTTAGCCAAAAGGAATTATTGCCCCTTTACCATTGTAAATTCAATCCCATTGAACATATTTGGAGAATATACAAAACTTACTACGACATCTATATTGGGCGTAAGGGTTAGAGTGATGTAGCAGTGTTGGAAACACAGTAAAAAGCATTGAATACTGCCACTTCTGCAATTTGGGAAAACAATGTGCGAAAATGTGAAAAGTTAATAGATGAATGTTGGATGCGTGAAAATCGCATCGAAGCAATTAACCCAGTCATCATTCTAATTATCTCCAAATACTGAACACATTTTTTTTAAAGAACTCAAGAATTTTATGGCCCAAAATAAGATCAAAAAAGTAAGGAATTCAGTATAGCTTTTGACAGGCCAAAGCCAAAATATTAGCTTGTTGGTAGCTATGGGTAAAGTGATGAATTTTTAAAATTCATCAACTTTTTAAATGGCTATTTCTAAAAATTGTCACATTTTGAGATATGACAGTCTTCTTCAAAGGTAGAGATAGGTAGAAAAACGATATTCGAATAAAACGGAGAATAAAACAAAAGAAACGCTGGACAAATTATGTTACTACTTCTCTTGCATACTTGTCAAATTTTGGTTTCGTGAATTTGGTAGTGGCAGTATATCTTCATTTGATGAACCCCGCACTGGATGGCCCTCCGATGCAGTTACAACGGAAAATATGAAGAAAGTCTATGAGATGGTTTTAGCTCATCGTAAAGTGATTTAATTAGTAACCGTTAATAAAACCTGCATCCACTACTACACACCTGAGAATAGAATGATGCACGGCAGTGGATTCTAGTCGACAAAATTGCTCCAAAAAGGCAAAGAGTAGCTCAATGTGTCGGAAAGGTTATGACCACTGTATTTTTGGGATTGAAAAGGCATAATTTTAATTAACTATCTTCAAACGTAACAGACCTCAAAGAGAAACGGTCCAATATGTAGAAAGTGTTGTTTCTTCAAGATAACGCAGAAGACAAGATTTTGCCATTGTCATCGTTATGACAAATGCAAAATCTCATGAGTTGGGCTTAAAATTGTTTTCTCGTCTGGCTTATTCTCCTGATTTGGTCCCCTACGATTATGTGTTCCCAACTCTGAAAAAATGGCTCATAAATAAAAAATTCAGCTCAAAAAAGAGATAATTTAGGAAAAAAGCAACTATTTTGCAGAGCTTCCAGGATCGTATTATTCGCATTGCTTAAGCAAGTTGGAAAATTGTTAGAATCGCTGTATTGAGCTAAACTGTAAAAATTAATGAAGCAGAAAAACTGACTTTTTCTGCTTCACTACTGCTTGATCATTTCTTCTTTTATGTAGGACATAAATTTTCAATAAACTTCACATCTATATGTTAGATATTTAATGGAACACGCAGGAAATGAAATAAGGAAGAAAAAAGTGTAATAGTTTGAGTTACATTTTTATTTTTTGCATCATGTAATATTAAAACATATTTGGATATAAAAATTCTCGTACCAACTAGTTAGAGTAGGTAACTAAACCCTCTTGTCAACATATTAAGCGTTTGAAAATAAATATTTTTTTCTTTTCACTTATTTTATTCATTTTTGTAATTTACAATAACATCATACAAGAAACGTTCTGGTTTATTTTATGTAAAATTACTGTAACCAAAATAACGAATACGATTAACACTATCTTTATCATACAATTCTTCTTCTTACTCTTATGAAGAGTATATTTGTAAATTTTCAACAACTTCACAGTTAACGAAATCGAATGCAGCAGATCAAACTAAAGCCTGCTGATCAAATTTTTTGAATCAATACTAGGAAATACAATACAGGGAACCTGCTTAAAAACATAAAAAAACAAGTACACAAAAAGTAATCGAAACTGGATTTTTCACAGCTCCAACTCTGTTTCATATAGTACCAAGGAAACTTCTTATTGGAGCTATATTCTCACTTGTGTTAGACACTGTCCTGAAACAAATATTCGTTTCATTAACATAATCAAAATAAAAGGAAAAGCAATAGTAAAGGGTGTTTTTTTTGGGGTATAGAATTTTGAAATTAAATAAAACAAAGGTGATATTTATAAATTGAGATGAAATTGACTTCTGGCATATGACTGTCATGGCTGACTCTGATGTAGTCTAATCTAGAGGTCCAATTTTAAATCAATTTTTTTCAATATTTGTCGCCGTATATCGGCAATAACGCGGCGAATGTTGTCCTCCAAGTGGTCAATGGTTTCATGCTTATCGGCGTAGACTAGCACCTTCACATATCCCCACATAACGTGGTTATGCGGTTATCCCCACATAATGCGCCGTCTTATTGAAGCGACAGCTCCTCCACATCATGGTTGTTCAATTGGGGAATGAAAAAGGTAGTAATCATGGCTCTATAGCGGTCACCATTAACTGTAACGTTCTGGCATCGTTCATCGTGTTTGAAGAAGTACGGTCCAATGATTCCACTAGACCATAAAACATACCAAACAGTCAGTTTTTCTGGAAGTAATGGTTTCTCAACAAACATTTGAGGATTATCTTAACTCCAATACAGCAGTTTTGTTTGTTGACGTAGTCATTTAACGAAAAGTGAGCTTCATCACTAAACAAAATTAGCTTATGAAAATCGGAATCAACTGCAATCTCGTTTTGGACCACTCACCGAATCTACGCCATGCTAGTTGATGTATCTTCAATTCTTGCATGAGTTGGATTTTGTAAGCACGCAAAGCAAGATCTTTCCGCAAAATCTTCCATAAAGTTTATAAACACGTATCCAACTGCTGTGCACGATGGCAGATAGACTGATTTGGGTCTTCTTGTATGCTACACTCTACAGCAGGAACAACTTCTTCCGTATGCACTGTACGACGTGTCTGTGGATGCATATTATCATTCAGAGTAAACGTGGTGCAAAAACGTTCCATGGTTAATCAAATTACTCACTCTGATGGACTATTATGTTGACCATAAAATGGAGGTAGTGCGCGATACATATTTCGAATAGAATCACAATTTTCAAACTAAATTTGTACAACTTGGAAGTGTTGTTCAGGCCTCAAGTCTATTCATGCTGAAATGCCAAAACCATCTTAACATAAAATACTTGACAGCTGGCAAAATGGCCGCTATACCTCTAAAAACACCCTTTATATAGTTACAAAAATATAGAAACACTTTCTACTTATATACTAATTCACATAGCTAGATTTAACTGATAAAAGGGATTGTTTGGCCATGTAGACTACTCCACACTGCGATCTGAAAAATCTTGTGACATCATAATATACATATATATATACATATACTGTCGAATTTATTTAATTCTTCTTCAGGACATATAAGAAAATGATTACATTACTAAGTAAATTTACTTATATAAAATTAATGCTCTCTGAACTTACTCATGGCGAGATTGTGTTTGAAGCTGTCACTTCTGCATGTCTTATTAGAATACCTTTTTTTAAAATACAATTTTTGCATCATTTTGGTTGCATTTGAGCTCCAAAGTATCATATTTTTGTAAATCTTTTTAGATGACCATTGTTTACATCTGCATGTGCTTTCTGAACATATATTTAGGTTATGTTGTCACAGGAAACTGATAGATGACTCACATTACTTATCATGATTACTGATTGCTCATGTTTTTGTTACTTTTGGAAGGATAATATGTAAGAGTAAATAGTAACTGTTATTAAATTTTTCTATGTCAGATTTCCTCTTAATACATTTTTTGTTTTTTTTGTACGTGTGTCATTTCCAAAAATAACGTTTTTGTTCATTTCTTTCCTTCTATAAAACGATTGCTTAAAGTCATGCTTGAGATGGATTGCATGAACTGTTAATGTACAAACTTTTGATTTTTTGTGTTTATGTCACTTATGTGTTATAAAATCCTATTGTGCAATGTTCTAGAAGTTTCTCCTACATATATTTTGTCACAATTCGTATTTTAACACAACCCTTGAAATTTCATTTGGTGTCAAAGGTTGATTTTTCTATCTAAGTTTCGGTGTTAAATCAGGAATGTACGGTAGTGACCCAAAAGTCTTTGGTAATTCTGTTATTGGACTATTTGTTGTTGGATTGTTTAGTGAATGGTTTGTCGATGTTGTTTGATCTATTTGTTGGTTTTGAGTTGTGGACGTGGACTAACATGAAGTAAGTACTACAGATTAGTTTGTTTAATAATCCGTTTGCGTGTGAATTTTCTATTGTGGAGATTTGTCCACTGACATAACTTCATGTAATTTGATTATTCTTGATCCTGTAGATCAAGTTTCCTGTTTAACCTTCTGCGCACTGCTCTGTGTTTTGGTGGACAGGTAGTTTTTGGAAGTAGATGCTGCAACAGAGAGGTTTCTTCTTCAACAGTGGGGATGTTCAGGTCGTTATCATGGTTAGTTTTGTTCGATATATACCATGATACCGAACGTTATTTTTGTCAGTAGAATATTATCATTTATTCTACTAGGACATTCAACACGTCTGGTTGTATGCTGATTTGGTTGAATTAACGTTTATCCGCCATTTGGTCAACCATTCTTCCAGTTGATGAGATGATGCTCTAGTTTGTTAGTAGCTAGTTGAGGGGTTGATGTCTACTGCAAGAACACCAGTACCTTCTGCCAATATACCGATGATTGTTTCATCCTTTATCGGAATATCTGCCCTGAATATGAGATATAAGAGGGGTCAAACATGCTACCCTGTGATGCAACAAATTTTATTGGAAAATTAAGGTTAAACTAAGTTTGGAAAAAGCGATTACTGCGGTATGATTTGGAGACTATGTAGTAATTGGCAGAGACGGTGTTTTAACTGATTCTAAAGCTATGTCCTCGTGGCATTTTTATTTTATTAACTATCTTTAATGGACCTAACCACAATTTACAAAATAAGTGTATTATCAACTAAAATTATTTTTTGCTCATACTTACTATAAAAAATAACTATGTTACGGAACATCTTTATCTCTTAGAACGGTCTCTATTAAACCTTTCCATGTCTATCCATTCCGGATCGTTGGGATCTTCTTCTTCGCCATCTCCGATCGCCGACTCCGTGGACTCGGTGTCGGGCGAATCGGGTGCTTTCTGATCCAGGTACGAGTCGTAGTCCCTGCTCTCGTTTTCGGTAGAATCTTGCGATCTACTGTTGGTTTGGAACTGGTGGTCTTCGGGCATATGTCTCAACATTTTCTCGTAGATTTCGTCATTGAGAGGGAATGTCCGCTTGTCGTAAGGAGGAACCTAAAATTATATAAATATAAAGTTAAATACATAAAACAATGTACAAGAATTTTGAATTTGTAACTTGTTGTAAATGGCATTGTTCTGTCTTTAGAATAGTAGACTTCAGTTGTCACTGCATCGAGCTCATTATGGAGCAAAATCGGACTAAGTGAAAAAGCGTACGAGAGGCCTCTTACGAAAAATAACGCGGTTTTAGTCTTACGGAAAATAAAAAGAAGACGTATTTTAGAACAAAATAAAGCAATTGTATAACAAAGTATAAATAAAAGTGTAAATAAGTGAGTATGGCATAAAAAATAAATAAAATATAAGGAATTTTGAATTTACCTCTACAATATCGGGAGTAGTGGCGCGCGAATCGTCCTTCATCTCCCTCTCCTTCCCGCCCATTCCGAACCTCGACTGGGACATCGTCCTCCTCCTCACAACGGCGGAAGGAACGTGAGGTAGGGACTGACTTTCGTCAGTACCCGCGGCGGATAATGGTGTCGCAGGAGGTGAAGTCATCGGAGAATCGTGATGATCGGGATTGTGAGGTGACATCGGATCCGGGGTGTTTGCTCCGCTCGATTCGGCCCTGCTGTCCGTTCGGCGATTCGAGCGCGGTCTGGACCCCAGCGGGAATTTCAGGTAACTAGCGAAGCGTTTCTTCTCCTCGTATTCGGAACGGTCGTGACGGGCGGTTACGGTTTCCTCTTTGAGATCTTCTTCCTATTAGTCACATATATAAGAGCTTGTATAAAAAATAATTAAAATCACGATTGGGGAAAAATATTGGGAAAAAAATATAAACAACACACGAAGCAAGAAAACAAAAAGTCTATGAAAGAAAAATAATGAACAAACTGAACCAAATATCACACGATAATGGAAGTATGATATGATGAAACAAAAAGGTGAAAAGACAAAAATACTAAAAAGCAAAGAAACACGTCAGAAATAGTAAAAGAAAAGAAAAAAACATAAAAATAATTATGTAGCCTTCAAAAGTATGTGTATAGACGTAAAATCTGACATATCGCTAAATATTTAGAGAAGGATTTTAATAAAGATCGCCTGGAACATTGAAAAAGGAACAAAAACTAATAACTGCATACAATAAACAATGAAAGAATGATGAACGATGTCCAGGCAGAGAAAAACACAATCTGGTATTGGGAAAGCACTAAAAGATCCAAGGTGATGAGGTTAGTATATAAATTTATGTTACAATAATCACTTACATCAGTATCTTGGTCATTTTCTTTCACAGCGCCATTATTTTTGGTTTCAAACTGATTACCATAATCAGGATCTATTATTCTCCATCTAAAAGTCAAAGAAAAATGTTTTAATTGTTGGAATTTTATCTATATATTTTATTAAAAGTTACAAATTGTTGAACTCTTTGTTTGTTTTTGAAATTATGTTTGCCGAGCGAACTTTCATATAAGAAAGATATTTTATTACATACAGAGAGAGCGAGAGTTGTTATGGAAAAACAATATATTTCTGAACGAACTACCGCATCCTTTTTGTCAGATTAAGCGAGGCATTAAAGCAGTAAATAGCCCAAAACCTAGCAAATTTTTGCAGTAAGATGGATCTCAATGAAACTTCGAGTGAGTGGCAGGAAATTTGGCGAACGATGATGGTCTCCGATGCACAAAAACCAAAAGACCAGCCCTCTCCTGAGCACAAAGTGCTTCGGACACCATCATCGACATGATTTTAGTGTCCAGCGACCCCAAAAACTATTGTGTTAACGAGTTCGGACTGATTTTGTATCAAATTTCCACAAAACTCGAAAAAAAGAGGCCCGTCTTGAGCACCAGGTACCTCACACACCATCACTGTTATGATATTCGTGATCAGCGAACCCAAAATACCCCGGGTAACGAGTTTACACTGATTTTGTATTGAATTTACACAAAACTCTAGGAGACTAGGCCCGTCCTGGCACCAGGTGCCTCGCACATCATCTCCGACATGGTATTAGTGTTCAGCGACCCCAAAAACCATTGAGTAACGAATTTGCACTTATTTTATATGGAATTTCCAAAAAAACTCCAGGAGACGAGGCCTAGGTGTACCATGTGCCTCGGAGAACATCGCCGTCACGATATTCATGTTCAGTTACCCCAAAAACCCCCTAGTAGTAATATTAAACTCCATTTCCGTCAATTTTTTCCAATTTACAAGTTTATTATTTTTAATCACTTCGAAATGCACTTTGGAGAATGCATTTTCCTTGTTGAATAATGCAATTTTCATTTCCACATCATCATTTTTGTTCACAAAATTTCTTGAGACTCATACGAACCGAATGCAAAAAGTTTCATTGAGATCCATCCTACTGCAAACATTTGATGTTTGCTTTATTGCCTCGCCTAAATGGACATCTCAAAATAGAAAAATCACAAGATTAGATTATCTTGGAACGTTCTATGCTGTACATTGGATGTTCCCGTACATCTGAACGAATTGTGATATGTTTCTAGGTTGTTATGGAGAAACAACATGCTTTTGGTCTGAATCCTGTACTTTTTGCTCTACTTCTATGAAATAACTTTTAAGCAGATGTAAATCACACTGTGACAAATCTGGACTATAAACAGGATATTACATTATATCATCTCAGTACATATTAACCAATTTTTGTCGTGTTCACACATTTTTAGAGGAGAGGTAACATATATTTAAACAGAAGGACCAAAGGATTAAAAAAAAAAAAGGAAATAGTTTTGGCCAATGGAGAATTCAAACAGCAATATTAAATATTAGATCATATTGAAACATTCTTTGTTGTACGCTGAGTATTAAAATGCCTCTCAGCCAATTTCTGTTATGTTTCCAGGATAATAATGAGCAACATGTTCAAGAGCTACATAAAACGACTTTTTAACAGATGTAAATCACAGTGAAAAGTCTGAACTATAAGCAGGATGTTATTAAATCGTTTCAGTGTATATTAGTAAATTATTATTATGTGTAATCACATACTTTTTGGTTGACAAGCACAGACAGCTTTCATGAAACGACTTTTAACAGATGTAAATCACACAGTGACAAGTCTGGAGTATAAGCAGGATATTATAAATCGTTTCAGTGTATATTAGCCAATTATTGTTATCTTATACGTTGTTGTATATTTCTGTTAGGATTCAAGTTTGTTATAAACAACATGTTTTTGATCAGAATCACACACTTTTTGCTCGACAGCTTTCATGAAAGGACTTTCAAAGAGATGTATATCAGACGGTGACAAGTCTGGACTGTAAGCAGAATATTATAGATCATATCTGTAGATATCAGCCAATCTTTGCCATAGTTACATATTGTTATAAGGAGCTAACATATATGTAAACAGAAGGGCTAATAGTTTTGACGAATAGAGAACTCAAACAGCAATGTAATATGTTGTATGTTGAGTATTCCAATACCTCTCAGCCAATTTCTGTTGTGTTTCCAGGATTAATATAGGGATGCAATATTTTTTGGATGGAAATACACACTTCTTGGTCGACAAGCTCCAACAGCATTCTTGAAAGGACTTTTTAACTGATGTAAATCATACAGTGACAAATCTGGACTATAAACAAGATCATTTCAGATTTATATTTATATTATATCAGATAGATTTGCACATAATGGTGATTATTACTAATAAGACTCCAGAACAAATAAATTGTATTTAGGTAGGATGTATTTTCTGTTCCGATGTTAGAAGTCTGGGTATATGCTTAGCACACTTTCCTCATTGAAACATTGTCTGACAGTTTCTTTATCAATATCCACTCTCCACTCATAGTTTCCGACGCGGACTACACGGATTTTAACAAAAATGTTAAATTCACTCTTTGAATTTTTTATCAAACGTTCTTTCGACGCGAGCAATTATTTAACCTTCATTATCTGACGATTACAACGACAGTATTCCAACTGATTCAAATTTTTATATATATACATATTTCCTTTCATTCTTCTCGCTACACAGGTGTTCGTTAAAAAAATTCGTTTCGACTACATGTAGGGTTGAATTTTATTCAAATAAAAGCATTAATAACTTCAAATTCCATATAATTTTTAAATTAACTGTGTTAAAAAGTTTTTTGAAGCTCGAAATTGACTAAAAAGGTTTTAAGTATTGAAACTTACTTTGGAGTTAAAATTTCTTTGTACTGTAACTTTTCCACTCGCGTAGATGCAGCCACACTGTACGGTATGACGATATTGTCAATATCGTACGATTGGAACCGATTACTACTCCTCTTATTGTTGTTACCTGAAACGGAGTGCATATGCAACAGAGGTGACGAACTCGGAGAATCTCCAGTTACTCCTTGGTTGCTATTGTTATCTAAAAATATAACAGTATTAGTAATTTCAAACTATTTTTCCGATACGGGGATCCAGTACGTACCTATGGATTCGATTTCTTCGTCCGCAGCTGAATCTGTCGGGAAGGCAGACGACTGGGACGATATGTCCGTCAGGTGACGCTTCCGATGGACGCGATTCAGGCTAGGCCTTCCAGGCTTCCGTCCTCTTATTTTATTTCTTATTTCTGAAAAATCACGATTATAAAGTTGAGATCAAGTTTACAAGGTGATAGAGAATTTATTAAGACTTACTAGCAGCAGTTAACGCCGAAAGAGTGCCGGTCTTCAGACTTCGAGTGTACTTCTTCCGATGTTCCAGTTTCTTCGTCCTGTGTTCTGAGGTTTTTGGTTCGTGCCTTTCCGGTTTCGACACCACCTTGAAATTCTTCATCCTCGTGCATTTCTGCTGCCATTCCTGCGTCTTCATTATCGCATCCAGATGAATGCTTTCTGAGATGTCTGCAATAAAAAAAATGATTAGTTAGTTGATGTTGAAAAACGATTTTTATAAGGAATCTGATCTGAAACGAACAGTATATTTTACCGATTTAGTATACTGCGTTTCTAGCGATTCAATGGCTTCATACTGAAGCGGATCATTATATGCACAGACTGTGGGACAATTTTATTTTTTTTATTGCACAGCTTGCTTTTAGGAAACACCGAAATTAAATTCAGGAAACAGCGAAGGTTACTCAGGTAACAAACCAAGGAGAGAGGACTTCAGTTAAATGCGTTTTTGCAAAGAGTAAACATCCATTTAAAAAGCATTGTGGAAGAAATCAGTTTTGCGACATTGCCAGATACAATCGTCGGATAGTTGTTTATTTAGATACATGTTTTAAAATTTTGGGTAAGTTCATTTGTATGTTTAAAAATATTTAGCAAAGAAATAATTATTTTATGTTTGATTTGTAAACAAATATTCTGAATATTTTCGTCTACCAACAAAATATACAAAGATTTATTGTTGGTAAGTAGATGAACCAGAGGGATTCTGTGCGAGATAGGGAAATCAATGAGTGCAAGAGAGAACGTGTGGCGTCATGGGAAATCAATGAGTGCGAGAGAGAACGTGTGACGTAGGTGACTTTACAGTTTACGATCATGCTAAACGTGATATTGATGTTAGTCTACACGAGAGGGCGTTACAGTTTACAATTTTTATTTCAAAAATATTAAAAAATAAATGTTTAATTCTAAACAAAGTATGACAAGTAGACGTACGACAGCTCGTTTCAAAGAGGACTCGGTATGAAACACAATGATTTATCAAAAACAAAGATGACCAACAAGACGGCTGTTGGATACATGAAACCTTAGACCAAAAAAAAGAGGTTAAATCTAGAATAGAACAGGCAAGAAACACCTTGAAGATGCGACAGTTACTCACTACCCGTAATCTTGATTTGTCCCTACGATACCGCATGATAAAGTGTTATGTATATAGTGTACTATTACACGGCGTGGAAGCTTGGACGTTAACAGTCAGCTCGTTACGACGTTTAGAGAGCTTTGAGATGTGGGCATTTCGTCGTATGCTGAAAATTCCATGGACCGACCGCGTTAGAAATGAAGAAGTTTTAAGGCGTATGAATAGAGAACGTAAACTCACAGAAATTGTCAAGAAGAGTAAAACGTCTTATCTTGGACACATATTTAGACACGACAGGTATATCTTCCTTCAGCTTATTATAGAAGGGAAAATAGAAGGCAGACGCGGCCCGGGTAGACGACAAATGACCTGGCTGCGCAACATCAAAGATTGGACAGGATTAGACTTTCAAAGTTTAATAAGGAAAGCCCAAAATAGGGAAGACTTTGCAGAGGTCATCGCCAACCTTCGCTAAGAAGACGGCACCTAAAGAAGAAAAAAAGATGGCCACCATTCTTCTTCTTCTTTCACGCGCCAAGTGCTAAACGCCTTAACGTACAGGGTTGCGCGACATGTCACGTGATAAGGTTTAACGAACAAAATGCACCTAGTAATTAAATCAAACAAATTAAATGGATGCATGATTGCAGGTGTGTGACGTGACGTTAAGAAGGGACAAAATTAAATTAGATGGATGTGATTGAACTGTAAGGGTGGCAGAGAAAGTATGAGACAGGAATTTCACCAGCTTGGGTTTCGTTGGAGAAAAACATCAAATAATAGAAAAATATTGATTGAGAAACACGACATTTAAGACTGCAGTATCTGAGAGGACTGAAAACTTCCGTATCTGAAGTTACAGGTATGAAACATTCCCACGCCTTCTCCAGCGAAGATATATCAGAGGCTCTTAAAGACGTTAAACCAATTGAACGCTTAATAACACGCCAACTGCTTAGATAAATGTTCTGGAAGCTACTTACAGTCGTAAGATTTCAAAAAAAGTTTTTTAAAGCTTAATAAATATTTTGTTAACTTCTTAACTTTAAAATGTTTTAATAAAATAGCATCTCTAAATGCGATGGAGCAAAACAAAGTTTATATTTGAAATTAGCACACTCACATTAAAGAATCCATTTTTATTTCAGAGAGCAAAACAATAGACAGTGAAACAATAGACAGTGTCTAACATTGTTAGACAGTGTAATTTAATATAATTTCATTGTCATAGAAGTTATTAATATTACGAACATTTGATCTACCTTGTTTAAAAAATTTGTAATCAGATCTTCGTAATTGTTAGAGATTACATTATAATAAACAGAGGTGGCCAAACGGCGTGCAGCGTTTGGCCACCTCTGTATGTGTTTTAAAATGTCTGACTGATAACAGTTCCATTTCCGTCAAGTTAAGAATGATATGACACATCGAAAACCGCGCGAACGAACATACATAGGGTTTCACGCGGGACATGCTATCTGTCCCGTCCCGCTGTGCGACAAAGCTAACATAAATTCTTCTTCTTCTTCCTTTGCCCTATCCGTTTCGGACGTTGGCTATTAACAAGGCTATTTTGACTTTGTTTACGGCACCTCTGAACAGGTCGATGTTAGTCCGAACCATTGTCGCAGGTTATGCATCCATGAGTGTCGTCTTCTTCCCGGTCCCCTCCTACTGTCGATTCTTCCTTGGACTATTAACTGTAGCAGCCGGTACTTAGTATGCCTCATGACATGTCCGAAGTACTCAAGCTTCCGTTTCTTTACGGTGAAGATTATTTCTTTGCTTTTGCCTATTCTCTGCATTACTTCTACGTTAGTGATGTGGTCTGTCCAGGATATCCGAAGAATACGGCGATATATCCACAGCTCAAAGGATTCTAGTTTCTTCAGGGTGGCTTCCGTTGTGGTCCATGCCTCTGCTCCATAGAACAAGACCAGGAAGACATAACACTTGACCAGTCTTAATTTTAGTTCTATTGAGATTTTGCTTGTGAACCACTTTTTCATATTGTTGAACGCGTTTCGCGCTTTTTCAATTCATGATCTTATTTCTGTTGACTGGTCCCATTTTGTGTTGACTGTGGTTCCAAGGTATGTGTATGTCTCCACTTGTTCTATTTTTCGGTTGTTTAATGTCAATTGCATCGGAGGTTGTTGTGTTCTGCTGATGAGCATGCATTTAGTTTTGGTTGTATTGAGTTCTAAACCATATTCTTGACTTGCTGTGTGTATGCTTTGCATGAGTCTTTGAAGCTCGTTGCAGTCATTTGCGATAATAACTGTGTCGTCAGCATATCTAATATTGATTACCTCTCCGTTTACTTTGATACCCTCCGAAACTTCTCCCAGTGCTTCTCTGAAGATTTGTTCAGAGTACATATTGAACAGGAGCGGCGAGAGGACGCATCCCTGTCGTACACCCTTTTTAATATCTATCTTCCCACTGTGTAAGTTGCCCATCTTTATCTCAGCACTTTGGTTCCAATAGAGACTGGTTATTATGCGCAGATCCTTGCCATCAATATGCATCTTCCTGAACATTTCCATGAGTTTATCATGTTTGACCTCGTCAAACGCCTTGGAGAAGTCGATGAAGCACAAGTGGACGTCCTTGTGCATGTCTCTGCATCTTTGAATTAAAACTTGCAGACTGAAGATCGCCTCTCTTGTGCCCAATGCGCTTCGGAATCCGAACTGTGACTCCGATATATTTGCTTCGCATTTGTTATATATTCTATTGTGTATGATTTTGGTGAAAACTTTGGTAATGTGATTTATCAAGCTTATTAGGCGGTGTTGATTACAGTGTTTTGCACTTGGTGTTTTAGGTATGGCTACAAAGGTCGATCGAAGCCATTCCTCCGGAATCTCCCCTTTGTCGTAAAAGGTGTTAAAAAGGCCTGTCAGAAAACCGAGGAGGTGGTCAGCCGTTTCGCATAGGAGTTTTATGATCTCGCCTTGTATGTTGTCGGGACCTGGTGTTTTGTCGTTTTTTAGCGATGAAATGGCTTTTTAAACTTCAGACCTTAGTATTTCAGGTCCAGTCATGTCGTCATCTTGGTCCACTGTCGCTCTGAGTTTATCGTTAAAAAGTCGTTCTACGTAATCTTTCCATGTGTCAATGAGCTTCAAGTCGTCTGATATAAGGTTACCGTCTGCGTCTATTAGTGTCGGGTGGGGATTATTGGTTTTCTTTTTAGTTGTTAATTCTTTGATCTTTTTGTGCATGTTGTGGTAGTCATATCTTCTGTCGCACTCTTCGATTTCATCGCATTTCTCCTTCAGCTAGTGTTTCTTCGCTTCCTTTATCTTTGTTTTTATATTGTGACTTGTTTCTTGATACTTCACTTGATTTTTGCATTTGTGTTGTCTTCTTTCTTCCATCATATCAAGGATAATCAACATAGATTATATTTTCTAAATCAGCAAATATATTTTTATAATAGTGGTATAAAACAAATTTAATATTTATATTTTTTATTATACGTTGTTTTTACAAATTTTGTCTTAACAATTAAACATCAAAATTATTTTATTATAAATTTTCTTGTACAATGTATTGTGTAAAAATTTCTATGAGTTTTGATTTTCTCCCGTTTTTATTGTTTCATACGCTATAGGTTACAGGATCATTTAGATAACAATTCAATTGGAAGTTTTCAATGTTTTATTGTCATATATTTCTGAAAATTAGACCAGAAGGGGGACCAAATAATTTCAAAAATAATTTGATGTAATGTATTCATTGAGCAAAATGTGAAAGTTTAAATTCATCGTTTTTTATTAATGTTCCCGACCTATTCGGGAGGGAGGGTAAGTGAATTAATTACTGAAGTTAATACCTAACTATTTCTGCAAAAATCCGAATGTCACCTCTCACATCTAAATTTAGTCGACTTTTTACATATCCGCCCTGGTCTATTAGACTACATTTGCACTCTGCCTCGATAAAGCAATGTTTTTTATATGCAATTATTAATAAAACCATAATAACTACCTATAAACCGAAAAAGGAACGTAATATAGCTTGGATATTGCACTATAATATTAAAGAAAATATTAAGTAGGCATCTCCACTGCCTTATACCAAAATTGGTATAAATATTAATTTTGAAACCACAAAAGCATGTAAACAGAGTGAAACAAAGTGTCTATCTATACTCCACTGGTATTATATAATTTTTAGTGGTTTCAAAAAAAGCTTAAAAAAATTAACATTATAAAAGAAACGCATTTTGTAGGAGGATTGACGAGTGACGACATTGAAACTGAACAAACAACCATACATCAACTGCAAACAATAACAAATACAGCACACATAAAAAACCTCTTATCTTAGTTAGCTTTTCCGTTTTTTTAACTAAAATTCTCGTGGACTAATTAATAATTAAATAATGAGAAGGAAATTTATAGATACTCTTATTTCTTTAGTTTGTTTGCTTTTAATTTATGCAAATGTCGATTTGTAACGTTCGCCGCGGAGGTCGATAATCCCGATTTTTCTCGTATTTATTTTTAGAAAAAGGTAAAAAAAATTTCCGGAGTTTGCTTTTAAAATTCAATCGAGAATAAGTGTTCCATAACCACGTAATACACATATTTCCTGATAATTTATTATTATGAAATTTTGATCCGGCTATACCTAATTATTATAACATATATGCACTGTGCAGTGTCAGATTAACTTATTAGCTTATTAACTTATTAACAATTTTATATTAATTAAATACGATTCCCTCGACATCTAACGGTAGAAGAGGAACGGTTATGTATGTACAGCTGGTTTCTAAAAAAACTGATACGACTCTTAGTAAGATTTGATCATTTTGAGTAGTGTATTAGATTGGTCTCACATTATATTATATTTATTATGACAAATAAAAAAATAAACAAACAACAGACAATTGATTACATACGTTAATTCATAAATTTTATTTTATATATTATTCGGTGTTGAACTGTGTCAAACGCTTTGTGGACTACCAAAAAGCATTTGACATAGTTCAACACCAAAAAATGAAGGATGTTCTAACAAAAGCCCAAATAGAAGATAAAGACCGGCGTATAATACAAAATTTATACTGGAACCAATCAGCCACAATAAGAACAAATTTTGGAGATGAACCGACCGAAGCGATCCAGATTCTGCGAGGCGTTAGACAAGGATGTATACCTTCACCTAGATTATTCAACCTATATTCAGAGGAAATATTTAGTGAAGCCTTGGAAAATTACGAACATGGAATCCTTTTAAATGGAGAACGCCGAAACAACATCCGTTATGCAGACGACACAAGGTAAATGAGGTAAGTGAAAGATTTGCACTACAAGTAAACATACCAAAAACTAAATTTATGGTCATCAATATGGTCAAAAATAAAATTAGAGACGTCCAACTGCTTATCAAGAATACACCAGTGGACCGAGTAAAACAGTTTACGTATCTTGGAACAATAGTAAACGAACAATTGGATCACTCACAAGAAGTAAAATGTAAAATAGAGAAGGCTAGGAGTGCATTCAACAACATAACCAAACTCTTTAAAGGCCACAACCGTAATCTGGAGATAAAAGTAAGATTCCTACGATGTTATAGCTTCTCGATATTATACTACGGAGTTGAATCCTGGACACTCACTGAAGCGATGAAGTTTTCGAGATGTGGCTATACAGAAGAATCCTAACGATATCATGGACGGACAAGATAACCAACGAGACTGTACTACGAAGAATGGGGAAAGAAAGAGAAGTGATGTATACGATTAAAAGGAGAAAGTTAGAATATCTCGGACACACTCGTGAGAAACGGCACTAAATGGAGATTACTGAAAATAATCCTTCAATGCAAAGTATTCGGAAAGCGAGGAATTGGGAGAAGAATATCATGGCTAAAAAACCTGAGGAAATGGTTCTTCACAACAACTAATCTATTTAACACTAGAAAGTCGAAGGGGCCAATTTGGCCCCTGTTGCGATTTGAAGTTATTGTAGTTCTTTTATTTGACACAATAATAATTTCATATTTTATGACTTTTAATATTTTGATACAAAGTCTTATTTAACGCAAAAAAATATTGTTTACTAAATTTATTAAATGGATTTTCTAACAAACCTACCATAGAAGTCTGAAGGGGCCAAACTGGCCCTGTATTAATTATTATCGTTTTCTCGGAAATTTGACGATTTCTTTTAACTTTCTGTCGGATAGATAAAATTATGTTTATGTACGTTTATTTATTCCTAGAAGGTATTTTGTTACATACTGTTTGTTCCTTGAAAGTATTTTGTTTATTGAGCGGTTTATTAGGTTCTGCTGACTCTCGTTTCTAGAATATTGAAACATTCGTTCAATTGTGAAAATTCAAGACGACTGTAAAGATGTCTCGTCGTGGACTATCAGAGCTTGAACTTCTTGAAGAAATACGAAAAATACAAGAAGATGTTTCGGGAGGTGAATCTGAATTTGCAGAAAATAATGAGTCAGACGATGAACAATACGTACCACCACAAAATAATGATTCAAGTGACTCTGATGCTTCAGAGCAGTTAGAAAGTTTTATTGTACAAGACTCACCAATTTATGTAAACACTGCTTCTACAACTCAACAGCAGAGTCAGCTAATTTTATCGTGAATCCAAGTGTATCTAAGCCAAGTCACAAGAGAAAAAGAGGTCAACAAGGAAAAACTATTTCAATCGGAGACACCGAACAATCGAAAGACGGAACAACGTGGAAAGTTATTGATTCTGGATCAGTACCTGGTAAGATTATGATTTTTAGTATCTTCATATTCATTGAATGTTTGCTCATTACAGGACGCCGCGCTAAGCACAACATTTATCGAGAGGAATTAGGTTCTACGTCGTATGCAAAAAGGAACGTGAGGAACAATTGTGCGGTAAGTGCTTGGCATCTAATAATCAACGACAGCATGTTACGTTATATAAAAGAATGCACTATTGCAGAAACACATCGATGTTTGAAAAATGACACATGGACTATAACTTTGGAAGAACTGGAGGCTGCCCTTGCTATTATGTACGCAAGAGGAGTCTACGGCGCCAAAAATTTCCCAACCAACAGCTTGTGGTCAACAGTATGGGGTCCTGAGTTTTTTAGGCAAACTATGCCACGAGACAGATTCAAGGATATTATAAAATATCTCAGATTTGACATAAAGCAAACGAGATCTGAACGATTGAAAACCGACAAATTTGCTCTAGCCTCTGCGGTTTGGAATGGATTTACAGAAAATAGTGGTGCATGTTACAAACCGGGAATAAACCTTACTGTGGACGAACAACTACTGCCTTCTAAAGCCAGGTGCCCGTTCACACAGTACATATCAAATAAGCCGGATAAGTTTGGCATAAAATTTTGGCTTTTGACATGCGTGGAATCAAAATATATTGTAAATGGTTACCCTTATACTGGCACTGATCATCTACGCAAGAAAGATACAAGTGTTGGTGAACATGTTGTTTTGCGGTTAATGGAAAATCAACTGGGAAAGGGCAAAAATGTTACGACAGATAACTACTTTACATCGTTAAAATTGGCCAAGGCATTGCAAAAAAAATCAACAAGTCTTGTGGGTACTTTGAATCGCAACAGAAAGGAAGTTCCTCTAAACGTAAAGAGTAAAAATGGAGAATTATATGTTACCCATATATTCCAGAGCGACGAAAAGATAACACTTACTGCATACCAAGGAAAGAGTCACAAAAATGTGCTTTTGTTGAGCTCATTACATCAATCAGTGGATGTTGCTGTCGATGGAAAAAAACTTCCCCAAGCAGTAAGTTTTTATAATAAAACAAAATACGGGGTTGATGTAGTGGACCAAATGGCGCGTCTTTATACTACAAAAGTTGCTTCAAGACGATGACCAATGCACGTGTTTTATAACATTCTTGACTTAGGAGCAATAAATGCATGGATTATTTATAAAGAAGTTACTGGAAGTAAAATCAGTCGTCGTAAGTTTATTCTTCAGCTGTGTGAAGAATTACGGGCTCCATACCTTGCCTCCCGAAATCTGGTACTATACCCAGCACCACCGGATTTACCAACCACCAGCACTGTTACTAGCCAAAAAAGAAAAAAATGTCAGTTAAAAATGTTTTGTAAAGGAAATCATACTTCCAATGAGTGCCACGGCTGTAACAAGGCAATGTGTGGCAAATGCCAAAAACTGCAAACTGTATGGTGTTCCAAATGTTTAAAATGAAACTAAAAAATTAAATCAAATTCTATCGTCAAGAGTTTATATAATTTCTTAAAACTGTTTATTTTTATTTTTTGTCTATTCCCAAATAAATAGTTAATTCTAAACTTTTTTATTCATTTAGGAACTTGGGGCCAAAATGATCCCTTCGGGCTTTCTAGGTAGGTATGCTAAGCCCGACTTTCTAGTGTTAAAGCATCAGTTAATAAAATAATTATAGCCAGAATGATCGCCAATATTCGAAACAAATGGGCATCAAAAGAAGAAGTTTTCATAATATTCACATCACACTAAATTGTTAACGCGGCAACACCGCATTCGGAACACGCATGACTACAAGCCTAGTTTACCTCTCTCATGAAACTTTATTTTTTATTTACGCGCACGTGGCCAGCCACGTCTCGCTTGTCATACTGTACGTGTATTTGAAGCACTTTACATTATCTTAACGTAGTAGGTGAAGAATTTTTCGATACATCTTCGTATAACACAGTCTCGTCTGTTTATCAGTCTATTTAATTTTTCAGCCAGTTTTAGATCTGTTTTTGCCTCATCTACGAAAACGTCATAAAGTAATTGAAATCGATCGAATGGCCGTTTTTATGAAATATGCAAACCTGAATATACGTCGCTCGTTATCCCTAAACGTTTCCCGTTTGGGGTGCGTGTACTACGTAAGAATGTCGCCAGTTGGTAATCGATTTTAGCGGATTACTTGTTTTGATTTTAATATAACTGCCATTAAGGATACTAACGAAGTAATATAAGCCTAATAATTCCGTGATCCATGACAAAAGTCGTCGTAGAAGTACCACAATTTATTTATTAATCCAAAGACAACACGTATGTTCATATGTAACACATTACGAGGGAGGATTGATATAAACATAGCCTTTGATAAAAAAAACAAGTTTTTTGGAATTAAATCGATTTATTTCTCAACATAGTCCCCTTTTATCCAAATAGTACTTATGCTCGAACTCTTCAAAATAGGCCGAAGTTTCAGCGACGACTTCATCATTTGTTGCGAAACAGCGTCCTCCGAGCCATTTTTTTAGGTTTGGAAACAGGAAAAAATCGCTGGCGGCAAGATCTGGGGAATACGATAGGTGTTCAACCAATTCATAGCCCAATTCGTGTAATTTTGCCATGGCGGCGGCCGATCGGTGAGCCTGTGCATTGTCTTGGTGAAAGAGCCCTTTTTGCGTTACAAACCGGGGCGTTTTCGACGCAATTTGGCATCGAATCCATCAAATAATGCTACGTAGTACTCACCATTGATTGTGACAGAAAACCGTCGCCATCACTTTGCCTACCGAATGTGCACTCTTTGCCTTCTTCGGAGGCCCTTCGCCGCGTTTGCGCCACTGTTTCGACTGTTCTTTGGTTTCCATTGCGTAAAGGTGGGTACACATATGCTCCGAATACCGTCTCGAACCCCGTCGCGTACAGCGACGCGATCAACAGAAGTTCGCGACGTTGTTAACAGGGGGCATTGAAATAAGTAACGAACCGAACACCGCTCCGTACTTTGTACCAAACATTTTAGCGTTCCAGCAGTAATTGAGTTGAATTTGCATGTGCAAGATGCAAGACTTTCTCTCCGTAATCCAGATAGACGATTGGTCATTTTTTTTACACTCATCCACTGTAATTTGCATTTTAGAAGCAACCTCTTCTCAAGCATCGTTTTTTTTTATTTTATTGTAGTATCTGGGATTATTTGTATCCCATAATATCTCTTTTTCCCGATAATTTTCGATTAAGAGTAAACTATTCTCTTCCGCCCATTCCATCTTGATGCACTAAACTTTAAAAACACCTTCAACCTTCAAAATAACAGTCTGACTATTTTGAATGACTGGAGATTCGATAAAAGATTCGCAAGTTAGTCCAAACATGAATTCGCGGTGTACATTGTCGCGCTCAAATTTCTTTTGATGCGAAGGCATTTTACCGACAACCGATGGATCGCTTCGATGTACTTTGTTGACGCGTCGAGGTACGGTACGCGGTTGCATGACTCCGTCCACACTTGAGAACGCGACGGTGTTCGAGACGGCATTCGGAGCATATGTGTACCCACCTTAATAATGCACCCAGGTTTCATCAACGGTGATAAATCGGCGAAAAAAATCGTCAGCAAACGCGGCACCCATCGCGCGGATAGCTTTTCATGTCCAAATGATGGTGAATGATGTTGTGTACGCGTGCGTAGGAAATGTTTAGGACCTCTATTAACTCGCGGAGCTTAATTCGACGATCTGCCATAATCATATCATGGACTTTGTTGATCATTTCCGGCGTGGTGACTTCATTTGGCCTCCCGGGACGCTCATCATCAAAAACACTCGTACGACCACGAACAAATTCAGCTTTCCAAAATTTTACTGTTGCTAACGAAGGTTAAGCTCACCATAAACTTCGTCCAGGTCGGCTTTGATTTGCACATTCGTTTTACCCTTTTTGTGGAGCCGAACGATACTCGACTTTTTCCATTTCTCCGAAAACACAAAATTGCTTGCTTTTGACGGCTGTAAAAACCAAACTAATTGTTTTTAAAACTTAAAATTTTGACAGACGTCATATCATGAATGGCAAATGTCAACACCGAAACCAATTCGGTATCAAGTAGCGCCATCTATCAAAGACTAGTTTAATATCAATCTATCCTCGTACATAATGGAATACATAAAAATAACGGTAATAGAATATTGAAAATAAAAGGGTAAAATATTGTACAAATAGTACATTTCACGAACTTGTGACTTAAACGCTCCGCTGAGCTGAGAAAGTTTCTTCCAATATTTGAAGCAATGTCTAAAGCCCGCCACTCACGTTCCAACGTCGCAGTACGATTTTGTCGAATGTTACAAAATATTCGACTGTGGCAACTACAAAATCGTACGACTGACGTACGACAAAAAAAAATCATTTGCAGGTAAATTTTGAAAATGGCTTATAGCGAAAGGATTTTAAGAGATTTTTTTGACGTTTATAAATAACAAGAGTGCCTTTGAAAATAAAATCGACCTCATATCATGATAAAACTGCTAGAAAAAACCTATGGATATTTTGGTTGCTAAATTTTAAGAAGTGAAAGCGGGTGCTAATGAAAAGTTGGTAAAAAAGAACATTAAGCATTTTCGAACATCTTATACAAGGAAATTAAAATTAGTAAAGAACTGCAGCAAATCCGGTGCAGGATCGGAGGAAAACTATAAGCCAAAGTTGTGATATTTTCAATTGCTATCTTTTTTGGCGATCAAGATTTACCAAGAACACCTGTCTCTAATATGTTTGATGAGAAAGAGGTAAGTAAATGAAAGAAATATATTCATATAGCTTTATTTTGCCAGATTACAGCTCCTTCATTTTTTCCAATCTGCGACAAACTTATGTTGTGCGAACTTTGTTTTAGATCAATAAAATCATTTCAGATCTGTAACTGTTCCAGATTCTTGATGTTCATAATCGAAATGCTCAGTACGAGTATATACTTGCGGACATTTTATTCTCAACATTGTGTAAGACGCAACATGCCACCACTCTCATCTCAATTGCTTCTAAATTAACATTAATTGTCGTATGAAATATTCGAAATCTAGCAGCCAGAATTACAAAAACGTTTTCAATTATTCGACTCGCTCGTGACAGTCTGTAGTTGGAAATAGCTCTTTCTCTGCCTAAATTTCTCTGAGGAAATGGTTTAAGCAAGTTTTTCATTAATGAAAAAGTATCATCCCCGACATACGTAAGGTAGAGCCAGTTCACTGTTTTGTAAATTTTCTATGTGATTGAAGAACGCATAACTGCGACCTGCTTTTGAATAAGAGGTGTTATTGCTGATAGTAAAACAATTCAATGTAAGTAGATTCATCCACTCGAATATAATTTCTCCAATCATCTGGATATAATGGCAATTCTTCTAATAAATGTACATGACAGTATGTATGCCTTTTCAGCAACCAATCTTTGCAACACCACCTACGTTTCTTGTATTTTTTTTTTGTTTATACAAAGAGCAAGAGCCGCTAAAAGTATATCGTTATCTCACATGTTTCTGATTGCTTTCTTATTATGTGTTTCTAATTTGAAAGAATAAATGGCAGTGAGATAGAACAAATCCAGGAATATATCTACCTAGGCCAAATTCTGAGACTTGACAAAGAGAACCAAAGTGCGGAAATTACTAGAAGAGCAAGACTAGCATGGGCAGGATTTGGAAAACTTAGTTGGATACTTAAGAACCGCAAAATACCCCAATACTTGAGGAGCAAAGTGTTCAACCAATGCATCCTTCCTATCATGACATATGGATGTCAAACCTGGACCCTAACCAAGGCAAACATGAATAAACTAGCCACAACAGAAAGAACAATGGAAAGAGCAATGTACGATTGTCAGATAAAAAGAGGAACGACTGGGTAAGATCCAAAACAAAAGTCAAGGACATAGCAACAAAAATTGCCAAAATTAAATGGAGCTTCGCGGGCCACACTGCTAGACAAAAAGACCAACGTTGGAATACGTAAAATACAACATTGGAGACCTTACGAAAGTAAACGACCAAGAGGAAGACCACAGATGAGATGGGTTGATGATATTAAAAGAATAGCCGGAAGAAATTGGAAATATGTTGCTCGGGATAGAGACCGATGGAAGGAGTTGGGAGAGGCCTATGTCCAAACATGGACGACAGAAGGCTAAGAAGAAGAAGAATTTGAAAGTAAAACTCGTACTGCAAAATCGGTAAGTGTGTGTTCCCACCAGTAGCGCACCTAGAATTTGCCTCTGATGGGGGGGGGGGGTTTGGTTGGGCACGGAAATTTTTTTATGATGCTACCTCCTAAAAATGTGTGAGTACCAGTGTCGAAATAGGGCTCTGGAGGGGAAGGTTTAACCCCCCCTCCAGAGAGAGGCAAAGAGGCCTTTAGACAAAATCGCATTGCGCCGTTGGAACGTGAGTGGCGGGTTTAAGGATATAAAAAATAAGCGCACTCGCAAAGTTTTAAGTATAGGAAATTCAAATAGTTGGATCGAAAGTGAAACGTGACACGGAAGAGTCGAAATTAAAAATAGTGAATTTAAAGCACTAATCAAATTTTGTATTGGGGTATTGGGTGTATTGAAATTTGACACTTTCTGAATTACGCTGATGTTCCTTATCTATATAGCTTGATTATAAAGAATTTCCGACGACCAATGTTTTTTTTATTAGAACTACTGATCCAATATGTAAATATTTTATTACTTAAGTATATTTAAAAATATATATTGGTTTAATGAATGAGTAACTTCGCTTTTGAGATTAGGCACCTTGACTAATATGTAACAGATCTATCATACATAATAAACAATACAGTTTCCTCATACTGAATTTTAAAAGAAAAGAAAACCTTGAACTACATTTTGTTATGTGTGGAATAGACAAATCATTTATTTGTGCACTCAAGAAAACGAAACTGAACAGTTGAGAACAAAAAAACTGATTCGTTACACAGTAAGTTTTTTTGTATAAGGTGTAGAAAAAATTCAATTGCTTCGAAGGTTTTGTGAAAGTCTATGAAAATTAAAACAATAAGCATATTATATTATGCTATGTGATGAATATTTTAGCGATGATTGTATTAATGCAAATGATCAGTATTATCACTTGGAAAGAAAAATATGACAGAACTAAATGATGAAAGATAATCAATATAAGTTTTTTGCCAGCAAAGCATAATAGTACTATTGTACCATACCTAGTGATCTAGATTATAAAGAATTAATCTTATGACACCGGTACACAATAGGCTCGAAGGTTTCGTTGCTTAGCCTGGGTAGATTATGAGAGGGGTTATTTGTAGAGATGAGAAATACAAGAAAGAATAGGAAACAGGGAAGAGAACAACTCTTCAAAAGAAATGGGCGTCGCTGTTATAAATATTTGAGTCCCAAAAAAACAAAAATAGGATATTTACAAAATAAAGAGAAAAGATATTTAAAAATATCAAATATCACACGTAATACAAAATAATCGAAAAAAATATACACATACGAAATCAAACTCATTAATTAGATAATATATTCACATATCAGCACATTTACCTCTCTCCAGTCATGACCTCCCGGATGGAGTGTCGTGTATTGTCTGCCACCAAAGATCTCCAAATTGAAAAAGTATCAAGTTACAAATACTCGGGTACTTCAATAAACGAAACTGGAGCCCAAAACAATGAAATACAAAGACGTATCGAAATTGCCAGGGCCACTTTCATAAAGATGAAGAAATTCTTCTGCAACAGAGATATAAGCATCCCTCTCCGATTAAGAATGCTAAGGGGCTACGTATTTAACACGCTATTATACGGTGTAGAGGCCTTGACTCTCAAGCAGAACAATATAAAAAATAATGAAAGTTTCGAGATGTGGTGCTACCGTCGAATGCTGAAGATAAGTTGGGTTGAAAGAGTTACAAATTTTGAAGTAAGGCGAAGGATAGGAAAAGACCCAGAAATTTTGTCAACGATCAGACGAAGAAAACTCGAATATTTGGGTCACGTGATGAGAGGACATAAATACGCATTACTTCAAAATATAATGCAAGGAAAAATAGAAGGAAAACGGAATCCAGGCCGTAGAAGAATGTCATGGCTGCGTAATTTGAGAGAGTGGTTTGACTGTACCACTAATGAATTCTTTAGGTCAGCTGTAAACAAGGTCAGGTTAGCCTTGATGATTTCCAATCTCCGATAGGAGTGGCACAAGAAGAAGAAGAAAGATCTCTGTCTCTGGTCATTTCTTTTAACTCATGCATATCTCTGTAATTTGGCCGATCCATCTTGTTCGAGATCTTCCTCGTGATCTTCGGCCTACTACATTTCCTTGGATAATGAGTATTTCCATGTTTTCTGTGCCTTCTTTCGTAGTATGTCCAAAGTATTTTAATTGTTGGAGATGGTCTTTTAAGTAGAGCCGTTTGTTGACCTTTAGCTCATTTAGAATTGATTTATTTGTCCTGTGGTTGGTCCACGGAATTCGTAACATTTTGCTCCAACAGACCATGTCAGTGGCGTCTATCTTCTTTGCGCTTGTCGTAGGGACCAAGATTGATATCCGTATGTCAGTATTGGGAGTATGTATTAAGCAGTTGTCAACGTCATTTTTAGAGTTTGTGAAATTTCCTTCGGCGACTTTGGCTAGATCACATCTACGTTTTATTTCTTCCTGTAGTGAAGCCTTGATCAATGATCCCTGATATAAATATGAACTCACAACCTTAAACTAGGCAATCGTGGTTATGTGTAAATGATTGATATTTAGTCTATAAACTATCATGATCTTAGTCGTCTTTGATATATTTAACTGCAAACCAAATATTTGACTTTCGTTTTCAACCAGTCGTATGAGATCAATTAATTCTTCTTGACTTAAAGAAAAGAGAGAAAGACTTAAAAATTAAAGACATATAATGAAAATAAACATAAATGCCAAATGGACCGGGAAAACTGGTTTGGTGTATTATTCAATAATTTCTCTGTTAAAACATAGTATCACAATCATTGTAAAATGTAAAAATTCAAGGTCATAGAATTCGAATCATAGGAAAAAACTACGACAAAATAATTTTTAATCTTTATTTGTTGTAGTTTATCGCAATTAAATAATTGTGACTGAAATAAACAAACATTGTAGCAATTTTTAATGAAATCTTTCATTTTAGGTTTATTTTTTAAAGGTTTTATGTTTATCTTTGTATATAAATATCTGCCAAAGTACACGTTGTCATAAATGTTTTTATATTAAATTGATGGGTGGTTTACGAGGGAAAAGCGAAAAGTTGTACTGGGAGAGAATAAATGAGTTTAGTATCGTTAGTTTAATATATTTAGCTTTCGCTGTAATCCTTCCTTGCATCACAAGTGGTCAAGAAGTCTGAATGATATTGTCCACGAATTGTACTAGATGTACAGTATTGTGCGAATTAATGGAATCATTGTGACATTTTTCAATATTTACAGTTGGCAACACTATCCATACATTTACAACTGACCAAGCATTGGAAACATAACCTTACTTTTTTTTCTCTGTCTTTTATTTGAGGACGTTTTAGGACATTTCCCACTAAGTTTGTGTTGTTATGTACTATTTTGTGTTGTTTTCGGTAATTAGTGAGTTTGTTTCATTTAATTCCATCATGGATATTATGACTAGGAAGCGTGAAAAGATTATCACGTTGAACACACTTCTGTGTCACAAAGAGAAATCGCAAGAAAGTGTGGAGTGATTCAAGGGGAAGTAAGCCAGATTTTGAAGCGTGAACGAGAAAAACAACACTAGCAGATGAAAGATTTTTACTTCGAAAGAGCAAATTGGACTCAAGAAAAACAAGCCAAGAGCTCCAACAAGATCTAAAAGCATCAGGTGTAGTGATTCATGACTCAACTGTGCGGAAAAGCCTTTTGGAGAATGGTAGAAGGGCAATGCGTACAGAGAAAAAACAGCTTCTAATTGAACGAATGAAAAAATAAAGACTATTGGCCAAAAAATACTCTAATTGGACTGTAGACGACTGAAGAAAAGTCCTATTTACAAATGGAACTCGCTTTATAGGTCAGGAACAGCGGTCGGAATTCGTCAGGAAGTGTGACAATGAAAACCTTATACCATCTCATATTGATCAAACCGTAAAATATCCAGTCAAAAAAAATGTTTTGGGAATGTTTTTCATAGATGGGGGTTGGATCTTTCGTATCAATCGGACGCATGATGAACAACCAAAAATACAAATCCATGTTGGAACAGCGTTTGGACACAGAACTTCAAAAATGTTAACCCCAAGGAGGAGCGATTCTTCAACAGGAATCTGCTCCCTGTCACAAGTCAAAGCAAATGATGGAATTTTTCAAAAATAAGAAGATTAATGTTTTAGATTTTCCGGTAATTCGCCCGATCTTAACCCCATTGAAAATTTACGGGCCATTTGCAAAGCTAGACTGCGCAAAATCGACTGTACTACAAAAATAAAAACGACAGAAGCTGTCATTCAGGTTTGGTTTCGAGATCAAAAGATATCTGGGAACTGTCAGAAACTCGTAGAATCGATGCCAAATCGGGTAAAAGCAGTAATTGCAGCGAAAGGGGACATATTTCCTACTACATGATGTAAGTTTACCTTTATAGTTTTGTTAAAATATAATTTTTTTCTAAATAAATTGTTTTTGACGTGACAACGTCTTAAATTAGGTTGTGGCTCGGAGTCATTTAAGAAAAAGTGTAACGCCCGCTCACGTCTGTTACAGTGAGTCGCCGAACGAGAGAGAGGCCCGCCGGACCGGCGAATGCCTTGCGTCTCTCTCCCACTCAAACATGATCGGTCCGCTGCGCGCGGCACTAGAGAATTAGGCGCGTTGAATCGCTAAAGTTGAAAATCGTTGAAAGTATCGTCAGCTGTGTCTGTAGTGAAAATGTGGAGTGCTTAGATTCGTCATTTACAACAACTACAACAATAAAGGTAAATAATTGTACACTAATATTTCATTATCGTAAACTATGATTGATTGATTAATTGTTAGATTGACACAAAAGTTGAGAAACTGAGTTTATAGGTTATGTCATACTATTGACAAATGTTGATAGTGTTAAGTAAATTATTAGTTTAAATCACTCTGCAATCAATCGTAATTCAGTCTATTGAGAATAAACAGCGCGTATTGCTAGTCAAAGATTTAAAATAACAAATTATAACTTCTAACCTGTCAAAACAGGGCGACCAAACAAACGAACTAAACCGACCAATCACCACGCGCGGAGTTAGAATTTAACTGGGTTTAGCAAGAATTTCAAATTCCAATTTTAGTAAATGTTTTAATTTTCAACTTTACCATTTACATTTACAAATTTTAATTAATTTCAAATTTATTTAGCAAAAATTTGAACCTTCGATCTGAATAAGTGTTTTGATTTTTAAATTGATTCTTTAAAATTAAAAATATTAAAATATATATAATCAGAAGTGAACGTCACATAACATTATCTGTACTTATTATTATTTAATATGTAGGCAAATACATGTGACCATACTTGGTAGACACAATTGGAAATAGTAATTTTTTATAACTGAAAAAAATAAATATATAAAATACTGGTAGCAAACAATAACTTCAATGATCGATATCTCCGCAACTAATTGATATATCGAAAAAATTTTCAAATAAATTTTGTAGAAAATAATAAGATCAATAATATAATATAAAATAAATAATATATAAAACAATATATAAAAATATAATATATAAAATATAAATAATATATAAAATACCTAATAAATCGGTAATGCAATTCTTATTTTCATTCAATTCCTTGTTCCTATTGTGCAATTTAATAATATTCATATCAATAAATATTCTACCGAGAAAAAGACGTTGTCACGTAAAATCTTCGCCCGTAAAACCGACTTTACAGGCAACCGATTTTTTTCATTAAAACAACCTATGATTCCATTAATATGCACAGTACTGTATAAACTCCGCTTTCCATGTTATTACCATCGGTGCGAAGCTGCAAATTCCTTATTATATCGTTTCGTTAACTTTTGATAAATTTCTTTTGGTGATAAATGATAAAATCATTCATATTTTAAAAATGATGAATTCATGAGTAGGCTAAGTTATAGTAAACATTGCAAAATATGCTCTACAGAAAAATGGTTTTATTATATAAAAAAGTTGTAGATGCTGATCGCCGCAAAAACAAAGAAAAATTCCGGGAATAAGGAAGAATACCCACACATACGAGGAAATGTTGACAAAAAAATACAGGATGAGAATTTGCACCGGCAACACTGCAAATTCGAACCACCAAAACGCAAATAATCATCATCATCATCAGTGGCGTTACAGCTCTTTATGAGCCAAAGCCTTCTTTAGAACAATCCTCCATTCGCCCCTGTCTCTGGCAACTCTTCTTCATGCTCTAATTCCGATATAATTCAAATAATTTTCTAGGTTGTCTTGGTACCTAAGTCTCGGTCTTCCTCTTCTTCGTTGTCCGATCGGCCCTCTTCGGTCAAAAACTTTTCTGACTATGGCATCTTTCTCTCGTCTGATTACATGACCTATCCATCTGAGGCGTGCTACCTTAATGAATTTTACAACGTCAGGTTCTCCAAATCTTCTATACAACTCAAAATTGTAACACCTGCGCCACAAACCTTGTTCTTTTATGCCTCCATATATTCGTCTTAGTATTTTTCGCTCAAAACGTTTGAGCAATTCTTGGTCATTCTGTGTTAGTGTCCAAGTTTCTGAACCATATGTTAGCACTGGTCTTATTAGTGTTTTGTATACAGTCAGTTTAATTTTTCTAGGCATTTTTGAGGCCATCTGTCTTCTTAAGCCATAGTAACACTTATTGGCGAGCACTATTCTTCTTTTTATTTCTTCACTGACGTTGTTATCTTTGGTTAGCAGCGACCCTAATATATGAAGGTGTCAACACCTTCCAGTTCTAGGTCATCAATTATTATTCGTGTAGGTGTCGGGTTGCTTGACCTAGTGCAACACATATATTTGGTCTTTTGAACATTTATATTTAGTCCCATTCTGTGTGCAGATGCTCTTAACGACCGAAATGCTTCAGTCAGAGATTCTGTGGACCTACCTATGATGTCTATGTCACCTGCGTATCCGACAATTTGTAAACGCAAATAATAAAAAAAAATAATTGACAATTTCACTTAATCTATTTTATGGTGATTTTGTCATCTAAAACAATTCGTTTCTTGTAAATTAGCTGAACGGAGTAAAAAAAAGCATGAAATACGATGGTTCAGTGTCGGTCAAACAAAAAAGGGCTGATCGAATTTATTAAGACGCATGCGATGTTAAAATCGGGAAAATCTACAAATAGTTTTACTTGGAAAACGGCCCAAGCATTGTAAATCCACGTGGGTGAAAATTTAAACGTTCTTCCAGGAGCTAATAAAGAATGGCGCAAAGTACGATTTCTTTAATTAAAAAAAAAAAAAAAAAGTAGTTCAGTTAATTATTGATTTAATTGTAGACATGGCAAGACATGAACTCGATGGCTAAAAAGAAAACTACACTTATAAATAATAGATACTGGAGGTGGGCAGCAGAAATAGTTCACAGTCATCAATGACGAAGAAAATTTTTTAAGTATTATCGGGTCTGTTGCGGTTGAAGGTGACCAATTGGTTCTTGAACCAACCAGCTCTTTAAATTTGAAAGCTTTGTGTGAAAACAACTCGAACGTTTTCAGATGAAGAAATTCCTGATATTGATACAAATAAGAAAAATCTTGAAAATAATGAAAATTCTAAGATGACTGAGATAAAGATATAATTACATATCCCAAGTACATCAACAGATCAGAGAGGGAAGAAAAAGTGTGATTTTGAACAGACATTCTTAATCTTATTAATCATATCTTCTAGACATTCAAACTCTGTGAGGGTACGCAGTTTAGATAAGGTACAGGAGGTCAATGATGAACTTCTGCAATTAACAGCAGCAAATAACAAAAAAAACATCTAATTATTATGAGAAATTAAGACTTTATAGAAAGGATGTTGAGGCGAAAGAGTTAATTGCCAAAAACTTGGCTGATCTGGCAGAATATTTAATACGAGAAAATATTAAAAAATCTTCATAGAAAAGTTATTCTTTATACGAAGTTCTGCATGACCTAAAATCTTAAAAAAAATCATGATATATTAATTTTTTTCAGTTGTATACGTGGTTTGTCAAAAAAGATGAATATTACTCAAGAGTAAAGTACATTTATTTTTAACAACATCTAAAACTATTATTAACCCTTAAGTACCATGGCGGGGTCAAAATTGACCCCCCGCGTTTTTAATGCCAAGTTTCGCTACCGAAACATAGATTGGGCATTGCGCGCTTTCTGCTAATCTTCGACCGGTAGGTGATTTATCGATCTACGAAAATTCCGTTAGTTTATCTGTTACTACTGCAGAGTTAGGCACGCATAGGGTCAATTTTGACCCGCTTATGGTATAAGTGTTTCTAGTGCAATTAACGAGTAATTTGAAATGGCGGGGTGTAGTCGCAATAAACGTCCTCTGACACAGAAAGAACTAGAAGAGGAGGGACAAAAAATTATGGACAATGGACTAGATAGTGACAGTGAGTTTTTAGACCAGGCTAGTGAACACAGTGATCACGAAATAGACAGTGAAGAGGAATGGGACAATGATGACGAAAAAAATTGGCAAATTAATAATTCCGAAACTGGTAGTGAATATTCGGGTAAAGAAAGTGATATAGCTGACTCAAGGGATGTGTTTTATGGCAAAAATAGGTACAAGTGGTCTAAAACTTCTCCCACCTTTTCTCGTACACGTAAGCATAATTTAATTAGTCATTTACCTGGTGTTATTGGAAAAGCTCGAGCTAGTATGCCAGAGAAACCAGTTGATGCTTGGGAATGTATTATTAGCCACGATATATTGCAAGAAATTCTTGAGAAAACCAATGAACGAATACCTAATATGGCTTCTAAATATAATTTACACAATTTATCGTGTCAATATACCAATCATCTTGACATAATTGAATTAAAGGCCTTCTTAGGCTTATTATATTAGGCAATAATGAAGATTTAAGATCTTTATTTGCTACGAATGGTACTGGTCGTGATATATTTCGAGCAACCATGTCACTAAACCGATTTTATTTTTTGCTTGTAAGCCTTTGTTTTGACGACCCAGCTACTAGACAAGAACGTATTGCGCACGGAGATAAACTGGCAGCTATATCCAATATTTTTAATATGTTTATAATTAATTGCCAGTCCAATTATAGTTGTGGTGAATATCTCACAATAGATGAAATGCTTATTGCATTTAGAGGAAGGTGCCAATTCAGGATGTATCTCAAAAATAAGCCAGACAAATACGGTCTGAAAATGCAGTGTTTAGTAGACTCTAAGACACATTATTTGCTAAATGGTTTTATATATACTGGAAAAGATACACGCAGAGCAAATCCAAAAAAGTTATCCATCCCCACTCTAGATGTTTTGACACTTATTCCACCAATTTCTGGTACAAATAGAAACATAACAGCAGATAATTGGTTTTCGTCCATTGAGCTTATAAAAGAACTGAGAAGCCATAAAATTTCATATGTTGGAACTCTAAAAAGAAATAAAAGAGAGGTTCCTGCTGAATTTCAACCCCAAAAAAACAGGCCACCTAATTCTGCCTTATTTGGTTTTACAGGAAGCGAGAGCCTTGTATCTTTTGTTCCTAAGAAAAATCGTGCAGTGTTGTTAGTGTCAACTATGCATCATTCCAATATAATGGTTAATGGAAAGCCAGAGATTATAAATTTTTACAACGAGACAAAAGGTGGGGCGGATTCATTGGATAAGAAATGTGCATGCTATAAAACTGGCAGAAGAACTCGTAGATTGACTTAAGTAATATGGTTTCGCATTTTGGACATTGCAGGATTAAATGCTAACGTAATTTTTAATGGAGTTCAGCAAAATCAAATAATGGAAAGAAGATTGTTTCTAACCACTTTAGGTTAAGAACTTATTAAGGCCCATTTAACTCGTAGAGCTCAGCAAACTTGTTTACCGAGAGAAATTCGTAGTGCCATTTTTAAAGTTTCCGGACTTCAGGAACCAATGCCTGCCGCAAATCCAGAGCCACAACGACGAAAAAAGAGGGGAAGGTGTAAAATATGTCCATATTCCAAAACCAAAAGAAAGAAAGCTCATCGTGCGATAAATGTCGAGATTTTATTTGCAAAAATCATTCCCGCATACAGACGTTATGCATAAGCTGTGTTGAAAATTAAGGTAAAATCATGCTTGTCATTTTTGAGATACGAAATCTAAATCGATTTTTTTTATTTTAGGTAGGAGCTATGATACCTAGATTTCACCATTGGATATAAAAAAAACTGCACATTGTTATTATTTTTCTTATAATTTGAGAAAGTGCATAGCTATGTTAATTTGACTGAATACAAAAGTTTTTTTTAAATAAAGTTATATCTAATTAACCAAATTCGTTTATTTTTATATAAATGTAAAAGTAGTTGTAAACAAAATAATTTAAAATAAAACAAGTTAAAAAAAGAATATTTTTTGATACAAAAAACAATGGGGGGTCAAATTTGACCCTGCCATGGTACAAATGTTACTATTTTTGGCCATGGTAGTTAAGGGTTAAAGAAAGTTAATCAGAATCAAAATGGTACATTCGAATACTCTGCCTCTTATTAAAAACTATCATCCGAAATCTTATCTGATACACGGGCTCAGTGTTCAGACCCGTTCGAGTGGTTGTATACGAAAAAATTCGTACACGCCATATTCGAAAATACAAAAAACTGGATTTCGAGCGAATTTCTTCTAATTTCCAGTGCGAAACATGCTCGAATGAATTCGAAAATACGACCACGGACTGGTAACATAAATGCAAACGATGTAAAGCTTATACATTGATAGCAAAACTGGGCAAAAGAGTGTATCGGCAAACAATTAAATAAAAACTGTAAAAAAACCGGAGAATATTAAGTGCGATCCACTGCGGAGAAAAAAAATCTTTGTCCACTTAAGTAGAGCTTTGTGATTACGGTTATATAGTATTTGATAACGAATTGTAAAAACGTTGATAACGATTACGGGAAATAACAAATTAACTCAACTAACCTGTGTTTATTAATAAGTACTGTATAAAATTTGATAACAATATTATGGTAACGAAATACAGAT
The DNA here is from genome assembly GCF_040954645.1 of Diabrotica undecimpunctata. Taxonomy (NCBI): domain Eukaryota; kingdom Metazoa; phylum Arthropoda; class Insecta; order Coleoptera; family Chrysomelidae; genus Diabrotica; species Diabrotica undecimpunctata. The sequence goes on from NC_092806.1 coordinate 11,005,032, forward strand.
AACCCTAATGAATGTATTTAAAATTCGATAATCAATTTTTTGCACACAGGTCAACGACTGATTTGGTCCCGAGCCGGCATGTATGTACGTGAATGATGTAACAATGCTGTATGCAATTTTATGTGCTTAACGTACGAGGTCAATTTCTGTTTTATACGTGCAGATAAACATCCTGTTTTACTCGAAACCACAAGATGCTGTCGTTTGTCGTTCGCGTGATATCTTTTTTACCGGTCGGCGATATTAGGCCTATTGTGACGTAGACAGTGAGGGATCTTGTGTTAATGTAATATTACAACGTTGACTTCATTAGGCAATAGCAATTGTCAAAAAAGGAAAAAGTGATTAAAATCGATGCGAAAGTTATTTTCGAAATTCGAAATCGATTTTTCTGCTTCTTATTAGTCATTCCATCGATTATAGACCAAACAAGTTAGTAAAAAAATCCTATTGCATTGTTTTAGTTTTCCTTAATCATATATTACAAATATTTTAAAATCAGTCTCCTCTTAACTGATACGGATTTGACAAATATGGTGCCTCCGGTGGGGGGCAACTTTAAGATCTTAATTATTTTTTATTGCAGATTTGGATTCCTTATAAATAAGTAACTTCTATTCAGGACATTTTTTGGAATTGTTGATAGATGGCGCTATTATAATCGGGAAAAAAACTATCCTGATTTCCTAGAACCATTATGGAAACGGTCCAATACATCTCGAGAAATACACTTTCAAATGAAAAACTGAAAAACACGTGTTCAATATTTTTCAAAAATCTATTGAATTACATGCAAAACGCGACCCTCACCTCAATTTGATTTTTTACTCATTTTTCTTTATCTATAACTAATCAATATCGTTTATTAAACATTGTAATTCGCAAAATAATGGAATTACTTTCTTCTTACTGTAAAGAGCAATACTCATAAAAATTTATTGTATTTGCACACGCGATTCAAATGAAAAATAACACAATCTCTTGAAAATCTCTTCGGAAAATGAGCAAATGTGATAACTGCGAATAAGTATTTGTATTGTAGCTACCATGATTTGCCCAATATCGAGGATAAACGTATATTAAAATGGGATAAAATAAAGAAACACTTACCTTCAGGTAGCGAAAAGACGTTGTGGAAACTGGGATCCAGCAACATGATTTTCTCGGCACGGCTGAGCGTGTCCGGGGGATCCCTCGGGTACGTGGGGTCCGTCCTGCCCGTGCACAAAGCGCACGGATTCGACAACGGCACGCACCCGCATCTCATGGTGCTCGGCCGCACAGCCTTTCTGGATACTGCATGCAATCCGGCCATCTGCAGCAGCTTCCTCTTCTTGAATTTGGTCAACGGTCTGGTCCTGGCACATTGATAGTCCGTCGCGGATTCTTCAGTAGCGTCGTCCGCCAACTTCGAAGATAGCAACGAACCGCCGGGAAGCTGACCGCGATACCCGTTAACGGCAGTCTGTGAGGCGGGAGGGATGTGAGGTGGACTGGCACCGCCCAGTTGAATACTGCCCTTGTTCAAGCGAGCTTGTTTGTGCAAGTCCGTGTGTTGCCGTATTCGGTGTTCCAGATCCGCGATCTGGCCTTGCAACCACGTCCATTTCGCGGCTATCAAGGCTCGATCGTTCGAGTATTTCCACAGCGCCCTTTTTTGTCTGCAAAAAAGAATTTAAATAAATTATACAATACTTGACAACAAAGTGCATAGCAAAATAACAGTTTTAAATGATAATGTCAGTGTTTAACGGCTTAGAAATGCAATCGACAACGAAAAAATAGACGCTTAAAAAAAAAATAGGAATGAGGGATAAAATCTCAAAGAATTATGTAAATTTTAAGTTCCCAGGATTCCCAACATTTATCCTTTTATTGTGATTTTTTGGTTGTTTTAACTAAATCTTTTTCTTTCACAATTCTTTTGACAGATTTTCGAGAAACGGATGCATTGTGATGTGCACTATACCCCGTCAATTACGAGGCTACAATGAAAGTTTTCCACAGAACCATTTAACGGTTCGATTTCGTGAATATGATTTTCGTACATTTTTATTTTAAATTTGCCCTAAATAAACAATGCGTCCATCGATTTCGTCTTGGTTTTCGTGATAAAGCACCAGGCCTATAATGACGACAACAGACATCATCATGATGATCTATGAGCAGTTTTCAACCAGTTCTAGTAGTTCAATTTCTAGCTTTCTAAGAATTCCATTAAAAAGAGCAATAGAAGCAACTCCTGAACAGCGCAGGAGCGAGATATAGGCAGACACTTCAATGCAAAAAATACTAACTAGAATTCTAGACTAACTACCTCAAAAGGAAAGGAACTTTTATTAGCTATTAAACACAGTTGCGAATCATTATCTATTGATAGACCAACCTACAGTCCATTGCTAGATCTTTGCACAAGTATGACATTATTCACGAATTATTTTTTATATTACGTCTCTTTCTTAATCACATAAACTAAATCGATGAACTTAAGCCGCCTGTCCATTCACAACAGCATACAATGATACGATGAATGTATAGGACGATGGTCGATGATTGATTCACCCACTTGCAATTGTAAGTATTATTTTGACAGCGTTTGTAGTATGTTTAAATTACTTTCGTGCCATTTAAATATTCTATCCTTTTTTGTAATTGATAAGAGAAAGCTGGAAAAAGGAAACAACAACAGGATACGCAACTAAAGCATAGATTCCCAAAGTGGCCGACTTGTAGGAGACCACAACAATGTCGTATTTTCGTCTGCTGTCTTCTACTATTGCTCCAACTGCGATCCATTATAAAATTAAATAAATAATGTAAAAAAAATTAAAATGCAAAAACCTTTGGCTAACTTTGGTCCAACGAACAAAACTAGCCGCCTATAATGACCCTATTGTAAGAATATAAACGAAAATCAAACGTCTATACTGAAATAACTCAGAAGTGCCACTATTGCTGAAAGTTTACACAAAATTGAAAATCCTATTTAATAAAAAATATGCAAGTCATGCAAGAGTGCGTTAAATTATCTCATCTCAGAAAACTAAAACAATAGTAGTCAGCAAAGAGCCAACCAGATGTAAAATAGAAATTAATGGCATCAGTATTGAACAAGTAATGGAAATAAAATACCTGGGAATTACACTGTCTAGCTATGAAGACCTGGACAAAGAAGTGGGAGATCAAGTACAAAAAGCATAGACTGGCAGGATGCATTAATAACACTATATGGTGAAACAGACACATTGACACTGAAGACTGAGATGAAGTCAAGAATTTATAAAGCCAGTGTAAGACCAATAATGACATATGCCTCAGAAACAAGACCCGACACAGCCACAACGCAAAGGATACTGGAAACCACAGAGATAAGAGTACTGAGAAGTATTACAGGAAATATGCTGACAAATCGAAAGAGAAGTGAAGACATTAGAAGAAAATGTAACGTGCAGTGTATAAATGAATGGACACAAAATAGAAAAATAGCTCAAAATAGCACGAGATAAGTCCCCAATCGGCAGAAGAAGTATCGGACGACCGCGCAAAAGATGGAGTGACAACTTTCCATAATGTATTAATCCGCCAATGAACAAGCAGAATTGCTTATAAAGAGGAAGAAGAAAAAATTTCAAATGCAATTATAAAACTTGGTACAACTTATTGATTTTTGAGATGTGCCACTATTGCCGCCGAAAAGCAAACCACAAGAAAATAGTTCCAGAAGCATTTTACTTGTTTAGTTTAAAAAAGTTAAAATAATAAACTGTATGCATATAAAGAGCAAAGTTTAAGAAACGACAAATTAACAATGGTTTGATCTCAGTAATTACTAAATAAAGTTTAGTCATATCTCACACTTCCCCACCCAAAGTTTTTGACATTACAATAATTTCTAATCGTTTTACGACGCAGCAGAACAAGCCTACTCAAAACAGGTATTCTCCACTTCTGTATTTTGCACGCCACGCTGCTATACCACGATCGACTGGATGACTCAACAAAGGTCACGGAATACTTAGATAACCGCGTTATTTTAGTTTAAAATTTCGACATGAGTAAACACGACAAACTGAAATGAAAGGAAGCATTATCGCATTCTGGCTAATTGTTGTTTATATTCATACTATTTATTTATATGGGACTGTTTCGCCATTTGACTGATCAGCAGATATTTTATAATTTTTAATTACGGTTTTTAATGTTTTTATTATTCGTTCATATACCAGAATAGGCAACTTTTACACGGAAAGATATTTTTAAACATGTAATTACTTAGGAGTAGATTCTACGTTACATGACCTAACTGTTTAATTTTTCGATTGCATTCTACCGATACAAATATCGATTTTAAAGATAATAAATAAAATATCATTTAAAGGTACAATTTAGTAGGAATGAATTACAGCTACGGGAAAGCAAAATGTAGCCCTAGAAAACGTATTAATGATTTTAATAAGTTCTTGTCTAGTCAAGTAAAAACAAAACACGCAAACGATTTCTGTATCCTTTTTATTATAAGATTTTCGAAGGTTTTAAAAGGTATATGAAGATAGCTAATGAGAAATCTTTGAAAGCTGAAAATTGAACAGATTATAAGTGAAGATCAAACTTTTATAATCCAATTGACAGATGACATATACAGAGTAGGTGTAAAAAGTTATAATCCGTGCAATAATCGTACTCAGGAAGCGCGCTGGAAACATTTGCAATATCTCGCCTTCTACGGCACACAGAACAATTATTGAGACGGTGGCTAGAATAAGGGTCTATAGATCCTTCTACCGGAGAACACAGAATTGAACTCTTTATGTTGTTCTCTGTTAGTCTAACAATTTTTCTACCTCTAACAAGTCTCTAAATCAACTCTATAACGCGGTGTCAAAAGGTGTCAAAAAGAAAATTGTTCAGAAAGACCATTGGAAAAAAAACGTGGCAACATCTAAGAGACAGAGTGGACAGGAGTATGTGTCAAAATTTACGGGAAAAACTGTACAGAGTAAAGTATTTTCTGTTGTCCGTACGTGTTGCACAGAAAAATGTTTTGCAAAAATAACTTCGCATGATTCAAAAGCGTTTATTTGACTCTTTTTTGATAATGGTTAAGAAAAAGAACAAGACACTCTTCTAGCAGGTTGTATGGTATTAGGGGAGCCTCCAGAAAGGTATAGAAAGATAGAAAATCACAAAATTAGCAGACAGTATCACTGGAAATACAAGCTTAAAACTTCTAGTTGTGATGTGCCCGTGTGCCGTTCCTTTTTTGTTGACTTATATCAAGTACGAGTAAAGCGTGTAAGAATTTCAGATAATGTTTATTTTATGGCTTTAGAACATTTAAAATCTATTCCACATAAAACAAGTCAATTACACACCTGGAAAAACAAACAGATTGTACTTCGACAACCCAGACCTAACGATTTAGGACATTTTTGAGCAGTTTCAAAAGTTGTTTAAATACACTACTGGGAATAATTTATGTTCAAAAAACCGAAGACTGACACATGTGATTATTGTCGTGAGTGTGAAATCAAACTAGAAAAGAACAGGAATGATGAATGTCGTGTTGATCTCCATAAAAAGAGACTCGAGGCCTAGTCCAAGCTAAAAAATGATGACTTGAGAAAAACAACAGATGATAGTGACATTCTTGTCCTGGGATTTGATTACGCACAAAATCTACCGTTGCCAAAGCTCAGCATAACAAAACAGTTCCATAAAAAACTTTTATGGATGTACGTATTCAATATACACGTGAATAATGATGGATCATCATATGTATATATTATGTATGATCCTTCACAGAATCTCAATGTAAAAAGGGAACAAATAGTGTTTTGACTGTATTCACAATAAATTAGCAGATTATCCTATACTGTATTTTTATGTATGAGAGAGTAATAAAACAATAAATTATGTATGCAAATCCCTAAACTGTTGATACGGGTGACTCAATGAAAAACAGATATTTGTCAACAAGTTTACAGAAGTATATAGGAAAACAATTTTAAATTGAGTATGACCACCAGGTATAACGGTTGGAGCAGAATAGAATACAATAGTTGTGAGGGTTACTAATCCCTAAATAAGGTTGCCAGTGTCGGAGTGATGGAGGTTAACAGGTACTAATGAATTTGCAAGAAATGTAAGATGTTTATTTTATTGGTTATATATAACCAATAAAAGTTTAATAAGTACCTACCTATTTGCAAAATAAAGTTTAATTCTTTAGATAAAATAAAACGTTTTATTTTATCTATTTGCAAAATAAAGTTTAATTCTTTGCCTATTTGCAAAATAAAGTTTAATTCTTTAGATAAAATAAAACGTTTTATTTTATCTGAAATGAGTGCATTCCACGAAGTAAGGGTTTCAACAATCAAACATTTAATTCTTTAATTCCAGGAATCTACGACAGTAATTGACTAGATAATTACCTTCTAAACTTATTCCACAGAAAATGTGATAGTGGGTTTTTCCATTTTGTATATAGGAAGGTCCAAGTGGCGTATTCAAAATTCTTAACAGTTCACTAAAAGTAGGTACTTCAGTTGCAAGGTGCAGTTTATTGTGTATACTAGTGTTATGGAAAATTTGGAAGTGCCGTGTAAACGCCGAAAAATTGGTCCTCTAACAGTTAATGAAAAAACATTAATATTTAATTGTTTTAAATCATTTACAGACAAACGTTTATGTGAAAGTGTTGATGAGACCGTTGAGTTAGTTAGCAGTACACTTGGTGTTGGGAAATCTACGATTTACAGAGTTATTAAAGAAGAGAAATGTGGTAGTTTTCAAATGCCACGTAATGCTCCAGGGAAACCAAAATTTCAAATAGAATATCATTTTAAAGAAGGACTTCAACGGAAAGTTCATGAATTCTTCTTTAGACAAGAATTTCCAACATTGGATAAAGTTCTTGTCTCAGTTCGAGATGATAAGGATTACCCAGAAATGAGTCGAAGTACGTTATGGAAACTTTTAAAATAAATAGGCTTCCGCTGGAAAAAGAATCCCAGAAAGTCTATTTTATTAGAAAGAAGCGATATTGTCATATGGAGAAGACATTTTCTAAGAACCATAAAGGAAATGAGAAACCAAAAAAGAAAAATATTTTATCTTGATGAAACATGGATCAACGAGGGTCATACACCAAATAAATTTTGGCAGGATGAAACTGTTACAAGTCAAAGGCACGCTTTTGTAAATAACTTATCTACTGGTTTAAACCCACCATCAGGAAAGGGACGCAGGCTGATACTAGTACACATTGGCAGTTCAGACGGTTTTGTTGAAGGTGGTTTATTAACTTTTGAATCAACTAGTACCGGTGACTACCATGAAGACATGAACGCTGATGTCTTTCAAGAATGGTTCGAACAAATGATAATAGATCTTCTTCCTAAGAACTGTGTAATAGTAATGGATAATGCAAGTTATCACTCCAGACTTATAGAAGGACTGCCCACAACCAAGTGGTTAAAAAAAGACTTGCAGAATTGGCCGAGTTCAAAAAATATTACGTACCATCCCGGATCTATAAGAAAGGAACTTTATTCGTTGTGTGCCCTTCATAAAGAAAAATTTAAAAAATACGAAATTGATGAAATTGCCAAAAATCGTGGAATGACAGTACTTAGATCCCCACCATATCATTGTGAATTAAACCCGATTGAACTGGGTATGGGCACAGATAAAGAGTAAAGTTTCAAGAAAAAATACCACTTTTAAAATTCATGATGTTAAACAGTTGTTTTTGGAGGCCGTAAATAATGTAAAACCTGAAAACTGGGAAAAGGCAGTAAATCACACTATTAAAGAAGAGGAAAAAATGTGGAAGCTGGACAATATTACTGATAAAATGATCGAGCCAGTTATTATAAATCTTGGTTCTGAAAGTTCATCTTCTGAATCTGATTTGGATTTGTAACAAGTAGCTGTAAGTTTTATATTAATATTTTTATTCATCTATTTAACATACCTTAGACGGTTTTAAAAACTCTTTTTCTCTTTTGTAATTTTTAAAAATTAAAAAAAATGTGAATTTTTTAAAACCCTTTTTAATGTAGGCCAGTCAGTTCTAATATAGTGTGTGATAAAAGAGGTCACTTTTGTTTACATACACATAACACTTTATAACACTGAAATAATTCATTTATTTTTTACAATTATTCAAAGTAATTTTTCAATTAATCTTGAGCACGCCCATGAAGTGGTCGGAGCTACCAGTTAAAATTATGCTAATTACTCTCTCGTTCATAAAAATAAACTATAATACCAAGCATATTGTTTTTCTATCAGATGCAGCTGGAGGCCATAATAAAAATCAGACGGAAATCATTACGGTTTTGATCTTGGATATCAAAACTATACAGAGTCAAAGTGACACATATTTATCCTGTTCGTGGACACTCCTTTAGCCAGTGGGACAGAAATTTTGGGGTTATAAGACGGGCCTTAAAAAGAGTTCAAGATGTCGAGGAACCCAAAGTCTACCTAGAAAAAATGGTACAGTGCTGACAAACTCCTTCTCCTTTCTGCCTCAAACATGACTCCTCTATAATATATGACTGGGATGCAGCACTCTTTATTTTTTGAAGAAGCCTGTGAATAAAGATTGTGAGTTTAAAATACAACAGTATCGCGTGCTGAAGTATAAACCTTGTGGGACACTGGCTGCTAGTGATGAGAAGGTCACGAACGATCCGTTCACAAAGATCTGATCTTTACGAAGGGGATTGATACAATCACATTCTGTGACCCTATCGTTCGAATGACCCTATGAATGACGCTGTTTAGTGTTTACGAAACGAACTATGTGATCGCGACAGGTTGCTCGGATGATCGCGCTCGGTCAAATTAATGCATGAACCGCGAACCGCAAAGGATTGTTCAAACGCTGATTTCAGTTTTCCAGGACGATGAAACCCTTACGCTGCAAAACTGTGAAATTATATACATTCGAATTGCCGAGTCAATAGTCCCGTAGTCTGTTCTACACTCGCGATCATAAAATCCGGGTCACCTTGAAAATCACCGATATTTTATTTTTAACGAGCTTTATCGTAAATAATAATAACACAAATACAAACTAATGCATGTTTCTGAGAATTGTTGCGGTTTCCTTTGTAACAAAGAATTCCAATAGTGCCGATTTCGCGGTAAAGTGCACACTTCCTAAAATGAACGCTACCTGTAACTCCGCCTGTTTTAAATGTCTCGTTTGCACTTCGACTTTCTGTTCAAATGCAACGGACAAACGTTTATTATTGCCACCCTTAGTGTTTATTAGTGCCATTATTAGTGTTTATTTTTTGACAAAAATGCTTTTGACTGTTGTTGAAACGGCACAAATTGTTGCACTTGTGGAAGACGGTCACACTCAACGGCAAGTCGCAAGAACTGTTGGCGTAAGCCTTTCTACGGTTCAACGAGTGCTTCAACGCTTTCAGGAGGCAAGTTTGCTAACCAGGTGACCTGGCTCTGGACGTAGAAGAACGACCAAGGCACTAGATGACCGTTTCCTTGTGTTTCAGGCTTTACGAAACCGGACCTCAACTGCGGTTATGCATCAAAATCGTCAAGAGGAAGTACGAAATCGCAATTTTAGTGTTGCAACAGTCAGAAGAAGACTTCGTTCCTCTTGACTATCTTCTCGGGTAATGGCTAGAGGACCGCCACTTTGCCGGGTGCCTCGAGTTGCACGACTAGCTTTTGCTCGACAATACGCGCATTGGGGAATTAACGATTGTAGCAAAGTGTTATTCTCAGATGAATCCCGTTTCTGCCTAACTGGATCCGAGGGACGTGTAAGAGTTTGGAGGAGAACCGGTGAACGATTTTCACAAGCTTGCATTGCTCCAAGAATGCCATTTGGTGGAGGCTCCCACACAGAATTACCCTTCATCGAAAATGGGTCCCTAACTGCACGAAGGTACATTACGGAGATTCCGGAAGAACATATTATGCCCAACATGGCAGGGCTTGGAGAAAGCGCCACGTTTTCGGAAAAACGTTTTTACGGAAAACGTTTTAATGCAGGACAACGTGCGACCGCACGTTGCCAGGATCAGTATGTAATACTTGGACGAAGTTGGAATTACGAGGGTACCCTGGCCGGCTAGGTTTCCGGACATGAATCCCATCGAACATCTCTGGGACGACTTGAAAAAACGTATTCAAACCCATACACCTCCTCCTAACAACGCACAGGAGCTTAAGGATCTGTTAGTGAGAGAGTGGAATAACATACCACAACATGTAATCCGGAGAAAAATTGAGAGTATGCCCCGTCGTCTGCAAGAGGTTATTAGAGCAAGGGCAGGCAATACACGATATTGGTCATTAAAATTTCACTGATTTTTTACCACGTTCTGTATTTTCCATTTTTTTTTCGTATGTCTGTTTTATCAACAATTTGATTTGTTTTCTGTTTTTTTCAATAAAAACAATAAAAAACCATTTTTTTTCTTTCAAAACAAACATTGATGACAAATAAAAAATACATTAGCCAAAAAAAAGGTTATTACTGCACCAGAGGCAAAAATATTTAAGAAACTTGAAATTTTCAAGATGACCCGGATTTTATGATCGCGAGTGTATTTATAAATGTATAGGAAATAAAATCAATTTTAAATGTTGCGTTATCATTCACTCATAAACATAACAATATGAAATTGGTAATTTTACTGAACTTTTTGAAGTATTTTTTTTTTATATGAATGATTTCTGAAGATGATTTGACAAATACAAATCTTAATGCCAGCCTTAAACTATATTTCATTCTTAAATTTATACTATATAATATATAGTATATAGTCTTAAATTTATAATAATATCGAATTCTACACGTAAACAACAATGTAATTAAAGTCGTTCTAATGAACGAATCTCTATGAACGGGTCCTGCATTATCATTAATTCATAATACTCTCAGAAAGATTCGTAAACATATCAATATTAAACTCTACACACTTGACCTTTACACAACAAATTTAATTAGTCGTTCATATGAACGGATCATTTTAATGAATGACCTGGAAGACCCGGGTCAGCGAAACGAACCAGGTCTTCCCATTGGATGCTTCTAAAACCTACTTTGAAATGTATATAATACCCCTTTTAAATAGGCAAAAAACGTTGCCACTTGGGCAACAAGAAGGGCTTATGTAAACTTGTTTTAATACTCTTCATTTGAAGAAAAAAAGGAACATATTTTATAAAGGTATTCTCTATTATTTTACCAATGGATCGAAAATTGTTAAAACTAAAACATTTAAACAATGCAGTCTTGGTTCGCCTTAGAGATGGATGTTAAATATTTGAATGCTTGTTTCTCAAAATACACTTTTAGCAGATAGGCCCTTCTTCCACATACCGTCTTAATTCTTTTTTTGGAACTGGGGTAGCTCGAGAAAATAATACAAAATGGTCTACTTTCACCTGCCGGAAAATACGGGAAAAATAAATTAATTTTTCCATAATAAAGAATTGAATTTTACTATTATTTATATAAATATAATAATATTAATTATAAATTAATACTAGAAATGTGTTTATTTAATTAAAATATGAAACGACGTATTATTCATAGGTTTTTACAATCCCTGAATAAATTGTTTTAAAATAACTTTAAAACAAATATTTTTGTACGTTACAATTATTATATATTTATACAAATTATATTGATCAATAAAATTTATATATTTTTTTTACGAAATAATAGTAAAATTTAACTTTTTTATGGAAAAATTTAACTAATTCATATTTCCGGGATTATCCGATTGTTCCAGGAGGTGAAAATATCAAAGTTCTTATTATTTTACGAGCTCTAAAAAAACGGAGCTCGGACAAGCGTTATTTTACGAGTACCATCACTTAATGGGTTATACCTTTTTACTCCTCGGTATATGCCATCTATAGTCGGACAATTTTCAATAAAAGTGACTCATCTAAAAATTAAACTAAGAGCGAACTCTACCAAGCTCTACCAAGTTTTAATAATTTAATAGTAAAGCAAAACCGTAGGCCTATGGCTTCTTACGTGTCTTAGCGTGATGCTGTTTATTCCCAGTGCTTCTGTATTTTGAATATACTGTATTTGTAAATTAAAATATTTAAATTTGAAAATTTATTTATAAAAAAAGTGTTTATAAAATTGATACAACTTTTTAAGATGAGAATACCTTGATATTCGTATTCAGCAAAAAATTTTACATAACTCGTAACCATATTCTGCATCAAAATCAGGTAGAAACAACATTTTTTAACAAAACCCCATACATATAAAAAAGTTTTAATTTGCTCTTCAACAAAGTGTTTACAAACCACATGTTTTTTGATAGAATTTTGTGATGACTAAGTATCATTAAAACGTTAGCAAAGCATTTAAATACCCTTTAAATATCATAAAACGATAAAACCAGTCGGAGGAGTCAAATTTCTCGTAGATAGTATGATGATTTATGCATATTAGTGAAGTCCAATTCATTTTTACCCAACCTTTTTATTTTTAGACGTTGAGAATCAAGATCAAGGTTATACAATCGATCGTACAAAACAAATTTTCAAGTTTATTCTTGCCGTAATACTCGATTATGTATTTTTAATTAGTGTTTAGTTAATTTATTTAATTTTAAACATGTCGATGTCGGTACCGCAGCGGTACCCGGCTGTTGATGGTACTTTTTGCATGTTAATTAGAGAGCAGGTAAGCGAGCATGACGGCGAATCCGGTATTATTTATGAGATGGTGTTATGAAATGCTCGATTCGTGTTTTTTAAATTTTAGCTTTCGCTAATATACCCACAAAATATTTTTTTATAATTTGAAAAATCGGCAAAAACGAAATATTTTAATTTTGCTATTTTTGACCATGATAAGTATTTTTACAAAAACTATGTTATTGGTGGTTAACTGTTGGTACTGGAACTTGAAAATAGTGTGGATTGTCGCGCACTCTGCTACAAAACGAACAATGCCCACCGATCCCGACGAATAAGACCAGAAATGGAATCCGGTCCCTTTAACAAATCCTACTCTCAAGTTCCTCAAAAGTTTAGTGCAGCTTAACAACTGCATTATTGCAGTTGGATGCATTGTGTACAATTAATGCAACTGATGAAAGAGGATTAAAGGTGAGTTTCCGCCGTCTATAAAATACAGTGGAATCTCACTAATCCGGGACTTCAATAAACCGACACGTCCAACATACTGGCACCCCCGCCTGCTTCTCTCTTGACCTTCGTACACGGCGTATGCGCTCCGTCGCGACGCGTCAAAGAGTCTTACCTCAAAACTTATCAGCTGCACGTGCTGTTTATTTACCTGCTGTAAATTATGTGTTTATTTACCCATTATCGCCCCAAATAATTTTTTGGGTAGTATTTATATTGTAACGTTATAAACGTTACGTCTCTATTAATTTATATTTAAATAATTATTTCATTTTAACTTGTTTATTAATTTATTAATTTCTTTATCTTCAGTTTAATTTTTACTATTTTTCACAAAATAGTTGGCGCCCACAAAATGTTTTTTCTTTTCTTCCTCTGTCTTTATTTTCTCTCTTTCTGTCCCATAGAATAAATATTTGCCCTCTCACTTTTGTTCGACAGACTATTCTGTTCCGTGTTGACTGACAAGCTAGTTTCATGATATCTATAGCAACATTCTATGACATCTGTGCTAACTTCATTCAGTCTCCCACTTTCTGTCAAAACAACTTTTCTGTAGTGGGATTATTTTTTGCCTCTTTTTGAAATTTATAAAAGAAGGCAAAAATTATTATAAGACTCATTTTTATGGTCTACAAATTGTCTTGGGTTTATTGGTTTATTGGACATATCAAAACCTTACTGGTTTATTGGACATTTTATTGGATTCATTGAATTTATTGGAAATATTGGTTTATCAACAACTGAATTGACCAGATTGAATTGATTGGCCACATTCAATTTTACTAATCAGGACATACAGCCACGTGTGACTGCAGCTCTCTCTCCAGAAGCCACAACTTCTAATTGGAGAACCCAACAGCTAGAACACACAAGCAGCCCATCGAAGCAATAAGTAACACTTATTAACTGTTAAGCTTTGGCAGGGTTAATTATTGTTTTTTTATTCATTTAAATAAATATGTTTGGTTAAAATTTGTCTTATTTGCTATGAGCTGAGAACTCAGGTTCAATCCCTAGTTTAAGACAAGACAAACTCACCCTTGAGATACTGAGCTAGGCAAGGTATAGACGATAAGCTCCCATGGTTGATTGAGGTATTATTTTTACAATAGTATTTCAATTCTCTTTGGTAGTCTTATCGTTACAATATTTAAAATATATATTTTAGTTGTTATAATTTAACATACTTAACTATTCATTATATGGTGTAAATAAATAAATATTGATTGTCGGTCATTCGTAAAGTTCTATTTTATTTACTATTTAGTTTGTTTACTATTAATATTGGCTATGAGTACGTGTGCTTGGTTGTATAGTAATTTTCAGTCACTTCTAGTCTGTCAAAAAGTAACTAACTTCGCAAAAAAATAATTACTATATTCACTAGACAGTTCGGACTGGGAATAGCGAACCGACTATAATGCCATTTCAATCAGTCGTGTGAATATTGGCCAATATCACTTCTTAAGTCTGATTTTAGTGATATATTTTCCAACAAACCAGTAGTGTTGATCCATGCCTACTATTAATGTATTATATACTTGAGGTTAAGATATCGGGAAAGAAATGAAAGGCAGAATTTACAAAAAAGTCATCAGACCAATAATGACATACGTGGCAGAAACAAGACCTGACACAGACAGGACAAAAAGGATGTTAGAAACAGCAGAGATGAAAACACTTGAAAAATTGATGGTAAGACACTATGGGACAGAGCTAGAAGTACAGATATACGAGGTAGATGCAAGGTGGAGAATTTTTGAAAACGTTTTCCTTTGAGCTTGTGATTCCATGTACTAGCTTGTGCGGGAGGTTCTGTATTATCGAAATTAGATGATATAATAACACATTTGTTATCGTTCCATTTTACAAAAAGTATTTCTCCATTTATATCAAATCGAAAATCATATGAACCATGAGCTTCTTTACCAAGAGTTTTTTTATCTTGTATAGGACACTTCGATAATCTATTTTCCCACAAGTGCAGGATTCCTGTTGCTCGGTATTCACATTTTGATAAATTGGTGCAATTATCACGGAAAAAGCTATGGTCTAAAATGAATGCCGTATCACAAGAAACAAAAATGTGATCCTGAAGATAATCTTGGATTGCTGATTTGTTTCAAAATTTATCGGAAAGAGGATTCGATACAAGTGAAGAAGATTTAAACTTTTGGTTTGAAGGGACTGAAGAAACACAGTAAATTATTACAGATAAAGAAATATGTGAAGCAGTACAACAAGAAGAAGAAACCTAGTAGAAATATTGAAGTAACCAACTACAGAACATACAACTAGAAACATAGGTGAAAACGTTCCTAAACAAAGAATACCAGTTGCAAAAAAACAATCACAATTAAAGATTGTTTTAAACTAAAATATGTAATTAGATAAAAGCGAGATATATTAAAATTATAAAAAGACGTGTAGAAAATAAACAGAAATGCACATGTTCTATCTGTTCGCTTTATAAAATACTTTATTTTATTTAATAATCTTTTTTATACAATCCAGTACTCAATGATCAAGAAGATCATTGAGTACGTTTCCATATTTTATTATAAATCAAAGCTTAATTGTCATAATTTTACAATTACTGAACTTGTAACTAATAACACTGAGTCCTACTTTTGACATGATGGGGAAGGCAAGCGCGGCGTGGAGGAAATCGCAAGCTGTGTACTTAAGTTCATAGAAAAGACTGTTGGAGGTAATAATTCTGAATTCGAATTAGTATTTTTTCTGACAATTGCTGTGGGCAGCAAAAAAATAAGTTTATGATCGCTGCCTATTACTACTGGAAAGGAACTCAACATACGGTTTGAAAATACCACACTTACCCACAACAAAACACCGAAGTACCTGGGCGTAACACTAGACAGAACGCTATCATTTAAAGAGCATTTAACAAAAACTGCCCAAAAGTTGAGTAAAAGAAATAACATTATACAGAAGCTCTGCGGTACCACCTGGGGAGCATCGGTTTCCACTCTCCGCTCTACTGCCTTAGCCCTTGTTTTCTCGACCGCTGAATATTGTGCTCCAGTCTGGCTACACAGTCTACACGTAAAAAAGGTCGACAATCAGCTGCACAGCACTATGAGGATGATAGCTGGTACAATTAAATCAACTCCCACCCAATGGCTTCCAGTATTAAGTCACATCCCACCTCCACATTTACAACGAGTCGATGCACTTACACGTGAATACAAAAAGATCATGAACAATATAAACTTGCCGATCCACCAAGATACCGAGGATGCACGAAATACCCGTCTCCGTTCTAGAAAACCACCAATGAAAACGGCAAGAATGATACATGAGGAGTTCAACATCACGAATGCATGGTCCCAAGAATGGAACGAATGGCAAAATAACATGCCCTGCATTACCCACAAGCCACCAGGTTTTGATCTTCCACGCAAAACATGGTGCACTCTAAATAGGATCCGAACCAGACATGGCAGATGTGCATACATGCTACATAAATGGGGAAAGAACCCGTCTCCTCAATGTGACTGTGGGGAGAACCAAACCATCGACCACATTATTCAAGAATGTCCCTCAAGATCCTACAATGGTAGCCCTGAAGACTTTCTGTTTGCAACTTCAGAGTCAATTGATTATATAAATACACTGGATATTTGTTTGTAACTATTTAAAGTTTGTCAAATATCTATATTACTAGTGTTTGTGTATTTGTTCTAAATGTGTTGTAATTGCCATACGATAAATAAACTACGCAGTACTTAATGAAATTCTCACCAATAAAATCACTTACACACAAGACCTTATTACTGGCCATACCTAAAACGAAGGGGACAGTGTTTGTTATAGAAAAACAAATAAAAAGAACCTTAAAATCAGGACCTATAAACATTGCAGCGCAATATGCCCAATTGATACGTACTGCCAAAAAAAAGTGGTTGTCTTTACTATGTCAATTAATTAAGTTATACCGATTTTTATACCATTAAAGCACTGAATGATCATTTGCACAAAATATGAATTTACTTAAATAAATTCAGTTATAAGAGACACTGTCCATTCCAAACTGTTCCCAATTTAAAGACCACCTATAAAAATAAACTAAACATAAAGGAGAACAAGAAGGGAGACCTTTTATCGCTATTACATACGAACCATATGACACAGTTTTACGCAGATTTTTGAAGCGAGCGTCAAGGAACTAGCGCCACAAAACGGTGTCGTCACGGGTAACGTCATAGAATAACGGTTCTTGAAATCGATAATAATGTTTTTACATAAAATAATGTTTTTTACTTGTGTTTTTGAGCTTTGAAAATAGTAATTTTGCGTGGTTCTCAGTTTTAAAATTATTTATAACTCGAAAACGATCAAGTTTACAAAAAAAACTATAACAGACTTATTTTCTTCAGAATGATCCAAAAAATTTGTCCGGACCGAAAAAATTGATTGCTACAATTTGTTTAAAAAAATGTTTAAAATAATTTGAACAAGAAGCCTGAATGACCTCTTGAACCTTATTTTGGGGTATCTCACGAAAGTGATTAGGCAAAAAAATATCACGGGAATATTTTTCCGAACGAACCGAGCTTTTCACCTTGTCTACTGATTCAAATAAATACGTAAAAATACCGTCATTACATAAAAAACGTATTGCCACAATTTTTTGGTGCGATATGGGGTATCTTTAGCATTCCGTGCCTATCTAAGACTTCTCTTATTCATTAGACCTTTTAAAATTCGATTTACTAGTCCTCGAGTTTTCGATAATTAGTTCATTTAACTGATGAAATCGTGTATAGTGGAGCGAGATATCCAAAACGAACGATTACAATAATCAAATTCGAGCGTGAGACGTCTAGTCTACAAATAAAAATTCGTATATCAAGGGAGGCGGCGCTGCTGGAAAACCGCTGCCGAACGTTTCAATTTGTCGCGCGCATAAACATGACGCACGATTTTCGTGATTTTCAGAGTGCATGACTAATTCTACGAGGGAAGACCTAGAAGTAGTAACTCTAACAATGAATCCTAGTAAATTCCGAGAAAAAAAAGCACAAGATCAGTTTTAGCAAAGTACTACTATCGATATAATATACATATATCTTATATAATAAATTTATTCCAAAATTCAAAGAGGTACAACAAAGTGTGTTCAGAGTTTTTTCTATATCCCCATTTGGAAACCTGTTCTATTGTTTTGAACCCCTTCTGGAATGTGAAGGTATCTAATTTCAACAAATACACCAGTTCTTGACCATTTTAATAACTTTGATACATTGAATAAAGCACTATAGTCCAGTCATCAGCGATTTGACCACTAAAAGGCTAAAAGTCGTAGGAACAAGGTTAATTTATGTGAGAATGTCAATTTTGGGACTTAAAAAAAGATTAAAACTTACAAAACTTAAAAAATTGATTTAGTGCGCGTAACTAACCAACATTTTTGCACCTTTGGGGGTCCCAAAATAAACATTCCATGACGACTGGAGTACTAGGCAATAAATCAAAATTAAAATATGTGAATTAATGTTTTTAGCTATTTTTCATAATTGTTCCTTCTTTTAGATAGATCCATATATAGAGAGATATAATAGATCCAGTGGGTTTAGGAGAGCGTAATGAACTAATCATATTTTAATAAACAAAAGATTCATAAATTCAATAACATCGATATACTGCATTTCATGAATTTGCGAGTGTTTTGGATTAATGCTAGACACTCAACAGCCAATGGTCCACTCTACTGTTCAGCACAAGGAGTATGAAACTCAGATGCAAAACAAAATGCAATGGAGAAAATTTTGGCCAAATTCAAAGTATTTCAGTTTTTTAACTTAAGCCCTATTTTGCTGATTCTTTTACCACACTGAGTAAACATTTATAAATTTTAATTGAGTATAGTGAGTTTTTTAATACAATTTTGTATTTGACTTATTATACAGGGTTAATCTAAAGTGGTTTTGTATCCTAACTTTGAAACATCCTGTGGAATAATTCCGTTTGCGAATTTTCGTAAAACCTTATTTTTCGATTGCAACCATGTTTTTTAAATATTATATTTTTTGTGTCATGTGAAAATATGGATTGGTTCATTTTTAGGAGCGAAATGAATTTGCCACCCACAATTTACGACTTTCCCTATTATTAACATTATCTATTAGATTTTTAAAACATATTTTTATGTTATATTTACCTACAAAATATGTTACAACCAGATTGGTTATAAATTTTTAAGGAAGAAAAATAAGTTTTTGATGGTATTAAACATATTGATACATCTGTAGTTTCCTAGCTGGTTTTTATCCTAGCTTTTTTTTAATAGTAGGATAGAAAACGAAATACAAAAGGGTCTTTGATATTATCATTCAAATGTAAAAACAGGAGCTAATCCTTGTGACTTTGTTTTCCTTTTTTACAACATATGTTAAGACTTCATACGTAAGACATAAGACTTCTATAGGTACATTCTTTTTTTTATATTGTAAATATGAAATAAGAACCAAATTAAACAACTAGGTACATACTACAACTAGGAACATAGGTACATTTTTACACCTCAGCTAAAAGAGAACACTCAAACCAGTGGACCAAAGGCTGCAAAGGTCAATATCACTGTTAGACTAGAAAACTGTTTGTCTCTATTTTTACACACAAAAGTTATTATTCCAAATAATTACATGAAAAAAAGTACAATATTTGGTGTGTATTATGCAATTTTGCTGAACTATTTCTCTGATAATTTGAGAAAAAATGCCCTGGTGTGATAAAAAAATTTCTCCATCAGGATAATGATTGTACTTACAAAGCGGCCGTTGAGAACAGGCAAAATCACAATAATTTAGAAATGTAAAGTTAGCATATCCATTTTATAAGGTCAAAGTTCAGAACAACTCTATAATTTATTGCAAAAAATTATTGGTTTGACTGTTTCTGAGAAACAGTGGATATGCTAACTTTATGGTAAAGCTAGCATAGCCATAGCTATATCCCTGCAAGGAAAGGGGGTACAGGGACCATCTTGGCTGTATATTTTATTGACAATTAATTGCTGTTGATTGGTATATTAAACAATCCCCAAAAGCTACCCCATCATCCCCTAGCTCTAGCCCTAGATTTCCGTAATAAATAAATAAAGCAATAAATTATAGTGTTAATCTGAATTCAGCCATATAAAATGAATATGCTAACTTTGCAGACATAAAAAGTTGGGAAAGCTTGCTATCAAATTACTAAGCAAAAATAAAGAAAAATATGAAAAAATTAACAAAAGCAAGCTTAAAAAAACCCTGTTTTCTTCAAGAACCCGCCGCCATAGTTCCTGTCTTTGTTTTAGCTCCCTTGCTATTTATACTAAAACTGTATCATCCACATACATACAATATCAGTGAATACCTCCTTAGAGTTTACTTATTATGTGAATTAACACAAATGCAAATACAGATGGTCTAAATACTGATCCCAGATGCAATCCTTCAGTCTTTCTTACAGCTGTTCTAATCCTAGCTGTTACTTCAAACCAACCATTACAAAGTATAGCTCTCATTCTGGCCTAGTTCTTTACAGTAATGTCCTAACCTAGCTGCACTGGCGCTACGAGGGAAAGACTTTGGCTAGAGCTTTCAATGCAACAATTTATCTCTTACTCTGTAGAATTACTTCACAATCTACCTTATCTTTCAGGATAACAAGTTGTATTTCCAAATGATTCACCAATTATACCATTTAAAATTTAATAATGTGTAAATATTAACATATTTATAAAAAATGTCATAAAGATTATAATCAGCTGATAAATTTCTATACATATCATTTGTAAATAAACATATTTTTAAATGTCTATAAGAGTTTGAAAGAATTTGAAAGAGAAATGATAGTGTACAGTATTTTTGAAGGCATACAATTGCACAATGCACAAGCCCTATAATTTCAAAGGTTCGCAAAAAATATACACAATATGGATAAGGATATGCAAATATAAGACTGATCACTTTTCTACCCAGTTATCATTCAGTGACTGGAATGTAGAGTTGAATTTAAAGAGCAGATTACAACATTAGAAAGCACTGGGGTTTTGCCAAATATTCTTGTTAATTACTAAGATAAAACCTTTTAAAAATATGCTAGATTTCAGTACAGAAATTTTGCATTACATGAGAGCACAGAGTACATTTCATCAACAAAATGTAGCTACTACACTCTTCTGTACTTTTCTTGGCTGGAAATCAAATTATGCAATTTTTTGGTGGATTGCAGATCACTGCCATATATATTTTTAAAAAGAATGCATTTTTACCCTCTAAATCAAGTTTTTGTGTGGAAGATAGTTCATAATATTATTACATATGATTTGATCATTCTATTCTTCAGGTTTTTGCTTATTTATACCCTGAATTGGATTCCATTTTGCCATGTTTTTTAAAACCTAGCTAAGGAGAAAATAGAGTTACGAAGAATTGGAAGGTAAAACACATAAACAAAGGAATAAATTAGCTTGTTAATATATTCCTAAGGTATATAAAAATCACACAATTCTTCTCTATAAATTTTAAAGTAATTTCTAGTATATCTTAAAATATACATTGTAAAGTATATATACTTATGTGATTATAGAAGGATGGCATTTTCAACTTTACTAACTAAAAGTAATGAAACACTGTTCAATGCCCAAATTTTCCTAGGACTGGTCTAATTTATATGTTAAAAAAAACTTCATCCAATGTAGTAGGGTTTGTTTCAGACTATCATACCAATAAACAAACTAATAATGGAATATCTTAAAAAATAAATGAAGCAAAAATATTGACTTATCCTTTGGTGCATGGTTGTTGTTGACTGACAGTATATACTTATAAAAGAAGATTATTCATTAATGGATCAATTCTAAAATCTTGCATTATAAAAGTCATTATTGTAGATCAGTTCCAACCTAAGTTAAATGTTAAAACAGAAAGGTACTTACATGCCAAGATACTGTTGATGTGGATTATTGTAGTTTTGCATTTCATCACAGCTTTCTCCCCCTGAACTACTCTCAGTAGCCTCAGAATCAACTTCCTTCTGCATTACACCTGCTTGAGTCTTCAACTGAGCAGCTACTTTCTGTAACTCACTTTTTGTATCTGAAGGCCAAGGGATTAGAGTAATACCTCCAGTTACACTAGTCCTTGAAAAAGGAACCTCTAAGGAACCAGATCCAAAGTAAGTTGGAATAGTTTTTTGTCTTGCCACTGTATTAGCTTGTAATGTTGTAGTTGTTTCTAACTTTCTCACTAATGTCTTTGCTGAACTATAAGATAAGGGTTTCACTTTGTCCGTATATGATAAAGTTTTACCGAAAATTGATACTGGCACTTCGTGAGGTTCCTTTGGTTTTTTAAGAGCATGGTGAACATTTTCAAACACTCCAGCCACCTCACTACTAACATGCTGTCCTAGAAGTCTTGATTGTAACTTGTATACCCGCCTTTTCAGAAAATCTAATCTTCTTTCTAATTTGGTATGCTTGGTTTGTAATAAATTGATTATTTCTTTACCTTGAGATTCCTTCTGCTTATCAACAGTGTCCAATTCATCTTGTTGGTCATCCATGCTCATATTCATTACATCAACATTTTCTAATAATGCCTTTTCAAAAGATGATAGGTTGTTAGTTAAATCTGTCCCAGCAATTGGAAATATATCATCATTTTCAGCATTTATATCATTGGAACTGTTATTCAGTCTATCATTACCTTCTATTGACTTTATCACTTGCATTATGTCCTCTACATTTGTTTCCAAATCTGGTGGAACTGATAAATTCTCCAGTAACTGTTCCATATCTATCTTTCTATCTTTTTGAACCATAGAAATTTCTAATCCTGTCTTTTGAAGGCCCATTTTATTTTCTTGGTCGCCCATAGATGATGGGCTACTATTCATTATATTATCCGAGGCACTGTTTAACTTCTTATAGTAACTACTAAGCGTTTTTTCCGATTCTAATATTAAAGAACTTTTTATTTCGTTACTGTTTAAATGAACCTTACCCAGATATTCATCACCACCTTTTAAGTAAGCCTGTTTATCTTGCACTATGAATTTGTTTTTTCTGTAACTATTTACTGCAAAATCAGGTTCTAAACAGGACTTTGGGGGTAAATCAAAATTCTGTGTTTGAACCGTCTCCGTTAATGCAGGGGCCATGACCTCCACATGGGGATGCCTCACCGAGGCTGTACGCAATCCCATTCATCCAGTGTTTTTGAAATCAAATTTTATCATGACAAGATTCATCAGACAGTCTTTTCGGGTATAATGAGTACTTGATCTATAAAGAGCAATAAAATTCCACAAATAAGCAACCTTTAAACGCGTAACGAAACTATACCGGCTAGTTCCATAACAAAAACAATGAGCACAATTTTCACTGCGATTATGGGGTCGTGATGATGACAAAACATTTGGAAATTTACGCGGGCTCGCACAATATCTGCATTTTCCACCGATTTATTCCATTTCTACCATTAATTGCGGGTTTAATGCAGCTGTAATAAAACGGCACACTCCCACGTGACGAATAGAAGCTTACGAAACGTTTTATTACGAAGCTTGCTAATAGAGAACTCACACTTAATATTGCACCATTATAAATCCGATTACGGATATCCGTACACTTTATTTTATACGCACTATTTTTACTTTAAACTTTTTAATAATAACAAACTAAAGTTTAAAACGTAAAATGAACTCTTATAGCATGAAAACTAATTTCTTAGTTTATCCGAAAAATAACAATGGCGACCAGGCGACATTCTTAAAAACAGCCGAACGGTAGAGCTTACACGGAACATTGGAAACTAAAAATGATAACGCGTTGTTGCCAAGTTTGTAAAATAAACAGTTTTCTAGACAAATAACAGTTTTTATTTATTATTAACTACTATACTTATGTTAAAACCCTATAAAATATAAGGAATATACCTTGGATATATGGAACTTCTTTAGATGCGTACAACTTTAAAGACAACTTCATCAAATTACGTATGGTTTGTTAAAATTCTGAAAATAAAATTGAAGCTCCTAATATATATTCTACAATTACTAATTATAAGCTATTTAGTTTGACTGATTGGTTTTATCACAATAAATTGTGTTAAAGCAGTGACAATTATCTAGTCTATATTCTTATTTAGGATTATTTAAAACTTTATGGAAATATGTTTTAAAAATTCCCGCAAAACATTTTCATGTGATACAAGTGATTGAAGTGATCGAAATGGGTGTGTTTGATTGGTTGTCAAACTGTGGGCATGAGCAGTAAGAACAGGAATGGCTAGTTGGTGGAACCTCGTGGTTGTCATGACTTTCCGAGCGGTATTGCCAAATCCTAATTATTATTTAACCTAATTATTGTGGAACTTATTGTTATAGAATAGATACTTTTATAATGTAAATACGTAAGGTTATTAACAATGAGAAATGTTACCTTACATTTTAGTTAATTAATTATATAAAATATTTCTTTCTACATTTGAAAAAAATACAATAGGTAGAGTACGGTCCATTAGTGACCCATATATCTGTTCTCTTTTTCTAACACAGTAAACTAGTATGAGTCTTTCTTGTAGGTACCTTTAAATATTGGGACTATCACTTCGAACACGAATAACTGACAAATTGACAGAATGGTTTTTAAATATTTAATTTAGTGTTTTGGTGTTTGGATAACAACTTATACAGTTCATTTCATTATTATTTTCAGATAATTCACTACTTCTAATTGTTTGTGCAATGTACGCTACAGTAAATAATAATAAAGGCCCAAACCTTTATGAAGAATGCGCAAAAGGAAACTTTGAAAAAACTTTGCTATATATTAAGAAAAACTTGGACGGACGCATCAATAATAAAATAGCCATTTCATTTTTTACCAATTGTTGTCAGGCCTGTATTCACCATAAAAACAATGTATCTGAAGAGGACTTGTATGCAATCTTAATTAGTCTATTACCAATTTTAAACAATTTGGAAGAAAACGAGATATCCAACTATGTTAAATGCCTGTATCATTTTGTTAAATTTTTCTGCAGTAAGGTAAGCAAAATTGGTTTTGTATCCCTCTCTTTTCCCTATATTTATCTGTTTTTATTGTTTCCATAATTGTTTTTGTTTGGTTTTAGGGAAAGAAAGAAATTATTATTAAGATGGAAGATATAATAATGCCAAAGTTCTTGCTGCCAAAAGATATGCAAAACCACATTGATTTATATTATTATATCACCACACTTCTTCACAATCTAGTAGCAAACTCTGCAGTAACTGTCTTTGATGAGGTCTCATACAAAATCTGCTCCCTTATTTTGAAAATATGCACAACTTGCTTCGATACAATAAAAACAATTCAAGTATCATCTAACTGCTTTACAATTTTAACAGGAATGGACGTACCTGTGAATTATATGATGGATTTTTATCAAAAATTGTTGGAATGTCTTGCAAAACACTCTATTAATAATGAAAAAAGTGTTATTAGACTTGTTCTAAAATTTTCTTATGAGATATTTTATTTGTATACAAGTTCTCATGACTTTGAAAAGGCAGAACTGTTTATTGCTGTATCCCACGATAAATTCAAAAATATGTCTAATATTTCTGAGTATTTAGAATTACTTGAAGTTTTAAAAGTATTTGTCATATACTCACCTCTACAGAAGAAAGACTCAGATTTAGAAATAAAAAAGTATATAGAAACTTTGAAAGTTTTTAAAACAAGAGTTAACTATAAAAAAGATTTTGTTGATTATCTAGGAAAGATTTTACGCACTTCTATAGATTATTATTCTAATATTAATTCTGCGGAATGGCTGAGTTTACCTGAAAACATCCAGTTGCAATATTTTAGGTTTTTTAGTGAATATAATTCATTGTTGATTTCTCTAGTAAGTCAAGATGATCCATGCAAAAATATATATGCAAGTATAAAATATTCCCAATATATTCTGCAGCTGATGAAAAGTACAATTAAAAATAAAGAAGTTAGCTTGGAATATCATCAAAGCTGTATAGAGTTACTGAAAACATTTTTGAATGAAATTGTAGTGCTTAAGAAACACAATGTAGATACTTGGAAACTAGCTTGGAATAGCTTATCTCTTACTATTTACAATATTGGTATACACTTGGGATATCATACAGAGAAAAGTCTTAATCAAGTTGCTTTAAAGTATCTCTATGTATTATTAAAATATATTCTCGTATTGGAAGGAAACAGTGAGGAACTAATTATCAAATATGAGGCACTGGAATCAACTTTTATTACTATTATTGATGTGCATGCTAATGATGTTAAACAGCAATTATCCTTCATTTCATTGGCTATATTATTATGCAAAAGAAGCAGGAAGACCTTTGTGAGAAAATGGATAGATTTAAAATACAGTCTTAGAGAAAACCCAGAAAATACTGAAGATATGAAAGCAGTGACACTACTCTCTGCTTTGGATGCCATACAAAACATATTACCTGACTTAAAATTAGATAATTCGGATAAAATATTCATGTTAAACTTTGAGCTAGAGTTCTATAAGCAGAGGTGGAAATCTGTCGTTCCTATGATGTCAACAATAAATCATTTAAGGCAAATAAGTTCCACGGATTGCTATATCAATGCTATAGTGAAGTTATTCGTTGATATTGGTTTATTAAAACATGAAGACTTTCATAATATTGTAGGGAATGCTCTAGAAAGTTGCATAAACACACAGGATGGCACAATTAACTCTGCAATTAACTTAGGTATCTTATATTTTGCTTACTATAAGAGTTCTCATAAAGAGATCATTAAAAAGAATGCAAAAGACATGGAAAGAGTGGCATCTATAGAACCTTTAACAAATGATTTCGATCCCACAGATCCAACAAATTCAAATAATGAATTTGATATATTATCCAGTTATGAAAGCTTGAATTTGGAAGTGTTTAAAGACATTTTTAACAATTTAGAGCATTCATTGGAGGTTTTTACATCGTTTATAACGAAACTAACAACTGATTTGGAACATGTGACGATCATACAAATGTTTAATGTTCTTTTAGAGATGTCTTTGGAATTTAGACTTCTTTGTTTCAATGTAAAGTCTGTACAGGCTTTGGAGTTGGCTCTGTGTCTTGCCCAGTTGCTCAACATTGCTCCTAGTATTATAAAAAGCATTGGATTAATTCTAGAACAAACTGACACAAAAAACTATCTCATGGAAATTGCAGATAAGTTGATAGAAGATGAAACTTTCTCAAAATCAGACAATTTAGAAGTTAGTATTATGTACTACATAAGCAAGAGCAGAGTCTTGTTGTATGAAGACATGAAAAAGTCACATGAAAATTACATGAAAGCTAAAGAGTTGTTTGAACAAGTTCAAGATAATAATAGTTTTGCTGTTATGAAGTGTCAGTTACTTCTCTTGGCTTCCAAATTCAGTATGTTGCCTTGTAATTTAAGGGTAGAACCACACAGCAATAGTTTGCTGATAAACGCCTATTCGGCTGCAGAAGTAATTCTTGAAGAATACAAAAATATTCCTGTTGGTAAGTGTAAGTAATTTAATCTTCCTTCAATTTCAGCACCAAACTGCCATTTAAATAACTTTTATTAACAGAAAATTTCTGTAGAGAAACTTGAGGAAAATATACTTTTTAGATATGTAAAAATCTCAATGTGGCATAGTTCAGTATAACTAAATCCTAATTTGATTATCAAATTTATATCTTATAGATTCATTCTTATGTTTACAGGCTATTATTCTGGGTTTTAACTCTTTCTATAACTATTTATTTGTTGAAAGAATTGGGATTTTGTATTATGGTGGTTAACTCCCATTTAGGCGTTTTCATATTGCTATGTTTAAAACTCCTTTAGCTGCTGTGTGCATTCCTTCTTTGTATTCAGTTCATACGTAGGTTTCCATCAGTTCTTGGTAGCTTTTAGTTTAAAATTTGTACATAGTTGTCTCAACCACACAATTATGTTGAAACTCTGAAATTACGAAGCTATAAGTTTTGGATGACGCTGAGTTGAAATCTAATGTCATGCATTCCAGAAGTAGATGTCAACTTTGTTATTTTCAATATAACCCAATATTTTTTATTTTATTTTCGAATCCTGCATGAAATTCTAGATACAGTTTGTGCACAATAAAAATGAAACATTTTCAAGATATTTCGATTTTTTCAAAAATTTTGAAAAGATCCTAGTCCACATTGAATAAAAACATCTATATTAATAACGAGTCTAGCAACGTGAAATTGGAAACATTGATATTTCATACAGGGTGTTTTAAACTTATCTGCCAACATGCAAAATTTAATTCATTGATAAGTTGCTTACTTGAAATAGAACATCCTGTATGAAACCATTTTCATATCATTTGTTGCAACGCTACAATTATGTGATCTTCCGCGAAGTGAACACGTATTTTAGTGTTGTGAGTAATATGGAAAGTGAAAGCAGTAAAAGTAAACGACTTCGACGAAGCAATTTTTCGATGGGAGAAAAACTATTATAATATAATAGTTTTTTCTCCCATCGAAAAATTTGGACGTCGTTTACTTTTACTGCTTTCACTTTCCATATTACTCACAACACTAAAATACGTGTTCACTGCTTAGCTAATCTAATCGATATGTGAGTCATGTCCTGCGGTGGGGCCACGATGAGTAGAATACTATTTTGCTGACGTCACGTTGCATAGCAACGACGAATAGAATCGACGGTTGCTAGGCAACGTGACGTCAGCAAAATAGTTTTCTATTCATCGTCATCCCACCACTGTTTACTTCGATAGCAAAATAACTGAATCCCTGAGTAGCCGACTTTCACCGACTCTCGCGGTTTTAGGGAGGTATAACTATTACCTTCGAACCTAAAATTATTATTTATTGTAATTAACTCAAATTTATAAAACAATAATAGAAAGTATTGACTTTTACGGCGATGTAGTATATCTTTTCTAAGTAAAAATATTAAGAGAATAAAAGTTTTGATTCTAAAAGTATGTCGAGTGGGAGATAAAAAAAATTGAATGTATTAAACGAGCACTGAAAGACGTATGTGGCGTCCTTCATTTGGGGCATTTTTAGTGGCGAATTTAGATTTCTTGTCCCAAAAAACTCCAGCTTACCAAATTTCGTGTTGTTATCCCATGCCTGTCACGAAATATTCAAAAATAAAAGTTTAACTTTGACACCCTTTATTTTGGTTATTATCAACTTTTGTACTAAAGTAAGTTACTTTAAATCGGTCTATTTTAATCTCAGGAATCTAAGATTAAGTTATGGCCCTTCGTTACCAAACACCATGTATATTATATTAATATATATAATAACCCAAATGTCAATAATAATCATATTAAAATTAACATAATTATAAATAGGTACATATTTATTTAATACAAGTAGCTTTGTCGTAACTTCTTATGACATTTTTCGTACGCCATTGGAAGACCTACAATAGCAATGAACCGTCACTATTATTTCTAAGAATTTACTGCCTACAAATTAGAAACTTTAGTATAGTAGAGAACGTTATTTCCAAGATAGTTGGAATTTTAATGGTTTTTGTGCAATAAAAATTTTAGCATTAAAATTTTTTGATAAAAATTTAAATAGTGAAAAATATGGCCACCTTTTGGAAGCAGCCATACGACCGGCGTTACATACTGGAAACGAAGAGGTAACTTCAACTTGGTATCAGCAAGATGGAGCACCTCCTCATAACTTTGGGCCTGTTGCTCAGCATTACATGTTTGATGATAGATGGATTGGCAATTAGGGTCCGTTTCGTTGGACAGCTTGCCCTCCTGACTTGGTTCCTTTAGATTTTCGCATTTGGAGTTACATTAAAAATCGGGTATTTTCCAAACCTGTTACGACAAAGGAAGATGATATGATGCAGAGTCTTACTTGCTTTTAATTCTTCAACACCCCACCATATTTTCAGAATTACAAGACATAACTTAATGAAAAGGATTCATAAATGTTTAGAAAGAGATGGTGCTAATTTTGAACATTTATAAAACTTTATTTGTTTAATATTATGTTTAGTTATTTTAAATGTTGAAATGTTGAAGTATTGTGCTTCTATCACTTTTACTGCCCAACCCTCTGCTCCTCTATGCACACTACTATCTTATCTCCAATCTTCGATAACAGTCTCCCATAAACATTTTAATTAGCTTCTTATTGGTATTTTATGGTTATTTTAAATATACTAAAGGAAATACATAAAAAAAAAGAAATTCAATAAAACATAAAAAAAAAGGAATTGTAAAAGTTTAAATATGTTTTGATATTCAGTGAAATCAAATGTTTTTCTCAATATGAAAAATATTTTCTAGACCTATCTACCTTATTTACCTACCTACCTTATTTTCCTACCTACTTACCTGTCAATCTACAAAAGTTTTGTCTTCTATCGCCACTCTCCCCAGTGAAACGTTATTTTTTCTGTTTTAGGTGACTCCTCCGTTTTACTGATGTTGATCCAAGCGAAAAAAGAACTTGTTGAACTCAACTATTTTTTGAAATGTCCAAGAGAAGTACGACACTATGGGAAAGATATACTCGTTCTAATGCAAAAATTGGTTTTACCTCTACATACAGTGTCTTATCTTCTATATTTAGCTCATGCAGATCTGTGTTTGGAAAATCAAGATAGTTGTTATGTGAAAGTTAAAGACATTGCCACTATTTTGAACATTAAATCTAAAAGTGGTAGGAAAAAGTTATATAAAAGGTATTCCCCTTCGTCTCCATCTTTTGCTGAGGAGTCATGTGAAGCTCCGTGTACTATGAAGCATGAGAGTACCTGTGATTGTTACTATTGTGCCTGCTACGAGTACCAGTATCTAGTATTAGAGAAAGCTAGACTTAGTGCCTTAATTAACGTGAAAGACAACAATTTGGCAGCTGCTCAGGATGTTTTTCAAAGTGCCTTAGATTTATATGATAACTATGTTAAGAAATATTCGAGAAATCGACATCAAGTACCTGATTTTTTGCCTTCTTACGGATATTTGCTCCTAAACTATAGTAGTCACTTGTGGAGGTCAAAAAATAAGCCAGAAGCCTTTAATTGGAACAGAACTTTATTGTCTTTGTTAGCTAGTAAAAAATTACAATATATACACTTATATAGTGAAGCCTTGGTTCAGAAACTGGGATACCTCACTGTAAATATAATTCCTGAACCAACTCCGACACTTAAGGAACAAATGGAGCGTTTACAAGTTTCCAGTGAGGTAGTGTTACCAAAAACTCCGGAAAATAGACAAAGCCAAGTGTCTATCATGGTTGACCGTTCAAATTTGGAATCAGCTCAAAAACTTCAAGTGGTAAAACGTTTGCCATTCAGTTTTGCTTCACCAGAACCCCCGAAGAATAAGCCAGTCAAAGTAATAGAAAAGACGCCAGCACCTAAGATACAAATTTATACAGAGTCTTCGGAAAAAAAGACACGACGAAAGGCTGTGTCAAAAGTACCACCAGTATTAACATTTTCAGAAAGCATTCCTGATTCAACACAAACAGCTCTTAGTAGTGCTTTGAAGTCTCGCACCAAATTACTGACGGCTAAAATAAAGCAAACATCCAAAATACCTGACGCCTTCGAAGGTGAGGAAGTTGCTATAGTTAGTACGCGAAGTCAGGCCAGAAAGAATTTGTTAAAGGAAATGTCTGCTCCCGATCCTGATACAAAGACAAGAGGCACTGGCGCTGTGAGGAAGACTCGCAAAAAATAATGTGGGTAAAAATCAACTTTTAGCTCAATTTTTGATGTGATCTTTAGTATATTTATACAGTTCTGTGGATTGTATATATTCGAAAATAATTGTTATTTAATTTAAAAAATGATGTAGATATATTTTTAATAATGTTGTTGTAAGAACAAATAATAAAAAATTTCTAAGTAAAACATTTTTTCACATTTCAACCTATTTCACATGTCAAAATACTATTGGTACGTCACTGGTAGATGACCCAGGAAAAAAATTCGCCGCCGCATTATAGATTAAGACAGAGAATAAATTAATAGTATTCACAAAAAATCTTATAGGTAAGGTAGATCGTGCTATTCTTGAGAATACTTAAATATCTTCATCCTAAATATCTTAAAATTTCTTATTAACTTCTGCAACATAATTATTTTTATTTCTTTTTCTGTACACAGTATTTCCATTGTGATATTCGGCAGATATTCAATTTTGTTTTTTTAATAACTTGTCTAACTTTGTTAACTGAACTAAATTTTTAAGTGTCAGTTAATTTGTAGTTATCAAATATCATCAAAAAATCCATCAATAAGATCCGGAGATATAGAAAATCGTACTATATTCTATTTGGAAATGCATAATAATTGCACAATCTTTACGAAAGATTCAAACAGCTTTTTACAGGACTATTAAAAGCAGAACAGTGATATACAGATTGAACGAATTTAAAACGGAACATACGAAATCAATGTATTTCGGATCAACTCCGCTCTAGGTGGTTGGCCAGCAAAATGTTGTCAAATAATTATATTATAAAAATCCAATACTTCAGCGGGCTGCTGGATTCGGAACTCATTCAAGAACAAGTCAAAACTCCACCCAAATAGGTTGCCTAGAATCACTGAAAAAACTAGACTAAACAAGCAGTTATTATGCTGTCAAACCACTTATCGCTTCCTTATAGTCCAAGAGATAGAGCCGAAATTTTGAACTGATCAGTAATATGGCATTTCTCTATTGAAATATATTCATTGTAACTGGGTTAAGACTTTGCCTTACAGGCGGACGCCCCTCGTGGTACAGGGGGTGGCTATACAGGGATGAAGTTGTCATTTTTTTCGGAAAAATTAACGATCAATAATATGGCTGAAAATTTGCCCAGAGTAAGATCAATAAGATCTTGGTATAACTAGACGAAATCTCAAAGGGCGGACGCGAGAATGGATACATAAGGGGTGGCGGACAGGGGTGAAGTTGCAATTTTTTGGGGAAAAATTAACGATAAGTAATATGTCCGCCATTTTCATGGCTCATTATTTAGCCCCTAAAAACTTTAAATCCAAAAGGGCGGACAGCTGGGTTAGTACAGAGAGCCACAAAACGGGGTCAAATGTACCACTTGCCTGCGCATTTTAGGTCTCGGTAACAATTTTCAAACTGATTTTATTATGATACTTTTATACCGATTGATTTGAAAATTTGTATGCTCACTTCTGTTACTTTTCTGGGAAGCGTCAAGTAGAGTTTTCCTCAAAATTTTCCAAAAAAAATTCCGTAAATTAAAATTTTCGTAATTTTTTGAGGTAAAATCTAATTTGTAGAATCCTTTCGATTTTCTGTAAGTTACACCATGATTTTTTTCCAAAAATTTTCAAACGATTTTTCAGATAAGAAAAAAAAATTAGAAAAACTTTTCTAAAACATTTGATAAAACTCTACGTCATCGTCTGAATCTTTTATAGAATATTTTGTAGTTTTAAAATGATATTATGATAATGTTTTTTTTTCAAACTAAAGTCATATTTACTTTACAAATCACATTTTTTTCTTAAATATAAATATTTTACGAATTAATTTTTAATTGAATAAATGTTTGATATTTGATATTTTATTAAATTAAAGCAATTTTATAATGTTAACTATTAAATATTTTTGGTATAACAAATAGTAATTTTACTTATTTTTTATTACAATAAAAAGGTTTTTAAATTTATATTGCATAATAAATAATGATTGTTCAGATATAAGAAAAATTTGATTGATTATTACATTAATAATCAAATACAAAATATATTATTTCTATTTATCAATAGGTAAAATTCAATTTGTATTATACCAATAGTGGAATTATCAATTTTTTAAGTTTTGAAATTTACTTTGTAGATATTTTCAATATTATTTTAACTTTCAAATTGATTGAATTTTTTTCATTAGTTAATTATAATTTTACAAATTCTGTTTGGACATTAATTTTGTATCATTATTATTTTAAAATATTAAAATAATAATGATGCGCGTTTATTTAGATCAGTAATTCTAGACGCATGCGCTAAATGTAATAAGTA
Source organism: Diabrotica undecimpunctata (assembly GCF_040954645.1). Lineage (NCBI taxonomy): Eukaryota > Metazoa > Arthropoda > Insecta > Coleoptera > Chrysomelidae > Diabrotica > Diabrotica undecimpunctata. Next base: position 11,039,290 of record NC_092806.1, read on the forward strand.
TCAAGATGCTTTTATTCAACTTGGTGAAACTGGCTTCGATTGTAATGAAGTTTTTGAAACCTTAGAAACTTTCATATGTCACTTATATGGAACAGGACTGACGAGAACAATTCCAAAAAGAAAAGTAAACGATGTCAGATTTTCACTATTTAACCGGTAGTATAAGTTGCATGATGTGAACGAGCCTTAAAAAAAAACTAAAAAATTTCGATGCTTCAAGCTTATCACCATGTCAAGATGAATAATTACACCAACATCTACTGCGAGCTCATTATATTTCAAATATTTGGACAAATGCTCATAAAAAAGTACCAACAGAATTGATTGTTGAAGAACATGGTTGGGAGTTTGAAGATGAAACATATACATTCAAATGGTTTAGTGGACCTCAGATGCCAGAATCAGTTCGAGAAGTAGTGATTAAAAATGAAGCAGATAATGAATGTGATATTATTGAAAGTGAAAGTGACGAAGATGATGAATGTGATGACATCAATGAGAGTGAGAAAAATGACGAAAGTTTTTCTAAATTTTTTTTCTTATCTGAAAAATCGTTTGAAAATTTTTGGAAAAAAATCATGGTGTAACTTACAGAAAATCGAAAGGATTCTACAAATTAGATTTTACCTCAAAAAATTACGAAAATTTTAATTTACGGAATTTTTTTTGGAAAATTTTGAGGAAAACTCTACTTGACGCTTCCCAGAAAAGTAACAGAAGTGAGCATACAAATTTTCAAATCAATCGGTATAAAAGTATCATAATAAAATCAGTTTGAAAATTGTTACCGAGACCTAAAATGCGCAGGCAAGTGGTACATTTGACCCCGTTTTGTGGCTCTTTGTACTAACCCAGCTGTCCGCCCTTTTGGATTTAAAGTTTTTAGGGGCTAAATAATGAGCCATGAAAATGCCGGACATATTACTTATTGTTAATTTTTCCCCAAAAAATTGCAACTTCACCCCTGTCCGCCACCCCTTATGTATCCATTCTCGCGTCCGCCCTTTGAGATTTCGTCTAGTTATACCAAGATCTTATTGATCTTACTCTGGGCAAATTTTCAGCCATATTATCGATCGGTAATTTTTCCGAAAAAAATGACAACTTCATCCCTGTATAGCCACCCCCTGTACCACGAGGGGCGTCCGCCTGTAAGGCAAAGTCTTAACCCAGTTACAATGAATATATTCCAATAGAGAAATGTCATATTACTGATCAGTTCAAAATTTCGGCTCTATCTCTCCGACTATTAGGCAAGCTCCTTTCATTTAAAGGAGACAGATAGTTGAACGATATTTTATACAATGTCTATCACCGGGTATGGATTTATTTTTGTCCAAGTTTTATATTGGTCCACTATTTCAAATGCAGTTCAAACAGACATATATTAAATTGTATGTTCCGTTTTAAATTGGTTCAATCTGTATATCCATACCGTATGGTTTTAAATTGTGTACAAGAATGTATAAAAATCATACGACCACCGCGACATACTTCGAATACAAATACAAAAGGCAAATGAGCAACTCTTTAATTCAATATTGTCTGACTAATGTTATTGCAAAAAAAAAGATCTCTGGGAGAAACAAACTGAATAAGCTTCAAACTAATTGGTCGATCTATCTAAAATTATTCTATCTAAAATTATTAGTTTGTTAAGGACCGCAATACCTTACTTTTCACGTAATACCAAAAATGTAGGATGATTCTTAAAAGATATAAATAATTAACAATTATTTGTCAATTTTCGGAACAAAAAAAAAACTTTTAGAATATATATGCTATTTGGATATACGAATGGAGATTTGCAATAAGTCAATTGTCTGCATTAGGGCGCGTTATAATAAACGGCTTCAAACAAACATTTAAAAGACCAAATTTTGGAATTTTATTTCAAATATTTAAATTAGCGAGAAAAAAAAAAATGGAAAAATATAGGTATTTTTCGCACTGACTAAAAAACAACACAGTATTCTCTGCACGAAACTTGTAAGTTGTCTTTTGCTCGGCTTGGGAATATTTTGACAGATTCATTATTGGAAACAATTTATACAACACAAAAATTCCTATCTCTCGTCATTAATAACTCAAATAAACTTACTGTTGCAGACTTCTTTCGTTGAAAAAAAAAAAAAAAGAATAGTCATACTATAAACTTTCAAAAATAAACTTTAATTGGTGCATGTGAATATTTTTTCGTTTATGACTAATAATATGACTATGAGCACGTAGCTTGTTTGTATAGTAATGTGCAGTCACTGTCAGTCGGTAAAAATTACTACAAAATAATTACTAAATTTACTATACAGGTAGGACTGGATCAGCGAACCAAGTATAAATGTATGTTATAAAAAAGTATCTCAATCTGTAGTAACCACTTTCTTATTTATGAAAAAACATGTATTATTCTTTTCTCATTCATTTCGTGTACAACTTACGTTACTAATTCTTGGTCTACGCATAGTTTGTAATATGTAATTATTTTTATATTATAACGTCTTCTTGAGAATGATTGATGAAACACAAATCATATGAATGCGCCAGAAGTTAGGCAATCAAATATATAAAAAACTAGACATGCTTTTAAAGTTTAAATATGCGTTTTAATCAATTATTGGACTACAATATGTGTTGATTATTGTTCATCGCATATTCTACATTATTTTTATAATGTCTTCAAAGAGAATTATTGATAAATAAAATTCAATTCATTTACGTGTGCCAGACGATAAGCCACCAGATATACATCATACTACAAGGATCAAAATTTGAATATGCGTCATAATCAATTATTGGCCAAGATTATAAGTGCCATAATTATTTATTACCTACACACAATCATTGTTTTTATCCAGATTAGTAGAAAAGATTGTCTGAACTGATATAGAACTGGTTAATGAACACGAGTTGCAAATTACTACGTATATAAAACCTTTTTTTATCTCTTAGATAACAGGATGAGATATTACGCTTTATTTATTAGGTATTAATAATAAAGGTATTGTTTAATAAGAAGATAAAAACAATAAATAAACACAATTATCCAGAGAGGTTTTATATATTACGAACTGCTTCTAAAAACTTGTTTTTATGTTTTGGTACCTGGTGAATGATTTTTTATTAACGCTAGTTACTTAGTTTTAATTACAGCTTATTTTATGCCAAAAGGACTTACCAAGAATAATTCTGAATTAATTATGACTGAAAAAATTATAGGTACAAGGGAGGTCACAAGGGAAATATATATCTGGAAACAATTGATAGAAAACTAAAACAAAATTCACCAAAGGATTTAAAATACATGTAGGAATTAAAGGAAATACATAAATACACAGTTCAGTAAGAAATAAGCAAGTTAAAAATAAAAGACTCTTTTTATCACATTTCTCTATTTCTTCATTTCCATTTCAGGGATGACATTTGTTGCCTATTCAGCCATCAAACTTAACTCCTTCCTAGCAAGGGACGTGCTACTCTTTTTTTTTATTTGTAATGTAGTTATTGTTCAGTTAGTCGATTTTCATCCATTTTATTTATATGTTGTTTCCAATTTGTTCAGTGTCTGTTTATTTTCTCGAATAGGTATCCATAGTTCTTGTCGTTCCTCTTTACTTCTTTGTCTTCAAGGTTTTGTAATACTTTTTTCCTCTTCTGAGAAAACTCATGTCGCTAGTTTTGATTCAAGCCTTATCTGTTGAGTGTCACATCCATATGAATCAACAGGATGGGTGTGATCCGATGGTGTGATCATTGTCTTATACAGTTGTATTTAGGGTTGCCAGCCAATTTTAATGTTGTTAATAGCTTGCCATTCTGACTTCCTCTACAGTTATTCTAGTTCATTGGCTGAGCATCTTTCTGTATGCTTCATTTTCTTCTTTTGTTGCATTCTTGCATTCATCGTGAAACCAATGATTTTGCAATCACAAAGGTATGTCTAGCTAGCGAGCTCTGCCCCATAACCTAAATACACGCCTATGTAGTTTAGCAGATGGATCTAGTCTTACTGGTGGTTGCTTGACGAATTGTTTTTTATAAGTTGACGCTACATATGAACGATAATTACCCAAGTGATATGCAATTTTAACGAAAGACACTTATTTCTCCCATAGTTCTTTGTTCACAACATGATATAAATCAACATTCCATTGTTTGCAACATTGTATCAACAACGGTTTAATTGTTCTATAGCTTCTGGGTTTTTGTAAGCGAAATCTTGGCTAACTAATCGTGGAATGAAAACTAGCAAAAGAAATGTGTTTATACAAAGTTGTGAAACTGCAAAATTGGGCAAGAAATAAGTCTAAAGGAAAAATCTAACTTACAGTTAATAGATCTGAAACAGTGGAAACACCATTATGAGGTCTTAATGACAGAGGTTAGATGTAAATTTCAAGAGATCGAAATGAAAGAAATATCCGAATATACACAAATAATTGAGATAACAACCGGAGAGTTAAGCGATGCCCTCAAAAGATCGAAAACGGTAAAGTAGCAGGTCCTGAAGACATCCCAATTGAGTTGGTAAAGTATGGACCAAAAATATTACATGAGATGTTGGTTCAACTATTTAACAAATGCTTAAAAGGACAAAATATCCCTAATGACTGGAATGTTGGATACATCAGCTCAATATTCAAGAAAGAGGATACACGCATATGCTCTAATTATAGGGGAATAACTGTTATCAGCTCAGTGGGGAGGTTGTACGGTCGAATAATAAAAGAAAGAATAGAATCAGAATACGAAGACATAGAAGAACAAAATAGATTTCGTGCAGGAAGATCGTGCACTGATGGTATATTCGTTCTGCAGCACGTAATCACAGAACGGAAAGCTACTCACCTATTGTTTGTAGATTTAGAGAAGGCGTACGATACGCTACCTTTGAAAAAACTGTTTTAAACATTGACGAAAGTAGGTCTCAGTAGAGAGTATGTTAATGCTATCGCAAATATATACAAAAATGCAAGAAGTGTCGATAAAGAAGGAAATTCTATATTTGAATCATTTCCAATAACAAAGGAGCTTAAACAAGGATGTTGTCTATCTCCGACCTTATTTAAAATATATATTCAATCATCGCTAGAGCAGTGGAGGAAACAAGTATCCGGAATGGGAATAGGCATAGGCGGTGGTAAATTTACAACTTTATTTTTCGCAGATGATCAGGTAGTCGTAGCGAATGATGAAGACATGAACTACATATTTAGAATACTAAAGAAATAATATGAAAAATGGGGCCTCAATATGACTGTGTCAAAGACAGAGTATCTTAAAATAGGAGATGATAAAGAAGATCCAGAGTTAGAAATTAGAAACACAAAAACATGCAATACATATAAATATCTCGGATCTATAATATCTAAAAAAGGCACTACCAAAAGAGTCATCGAAAACAGAACACAGCAGGGAAAAAAAGCGGTAAACATTCTTAACTCTCTACTATGGTCTAAAGATATTAAACAATAAACGAAATTGACAATCTATCGAACCTTGGTAGAGCCTATTATGACTTATGCGGCAGAAGTTTGGCAGATCACGAAAAAAGATAGAAAAAGAATAGAAGTAGAAATGGAGAGCGTGTGGTGTATCCAAAAAAAGATCATATCAGGAATAAAGATATTAGAAGGAGAACAAATACTGTATATTCTAGTGTATACAGAATTGAAATGAGACAACTAGTGTTGTATGGTCACGTGAAGCGAATGAATGAAGATAGATGGCCAAAGAAAGCTTTAGATTAGATACCACAACAAAGAAGAAGAAGGGGAAGGCTTTCAGTTGCCTGGGAAGAAACAAAGAAGACGAATGGATGGACAGAAAACGATGGCGGTTGAAATGCGAGAAGCGACAGAGGCTGTAGGAACCTCGCTTATATATATATATATATATATATATATATATATATATATATATATATATATATATATATATATATATATATATATACTGCAAAATTACATACAAACTAAACCAGACTACAGAAACAAAAATAAAATCAAGCCTTTCTCAGATGGTGTTTGGTACATTGGATTAAATCCTTAGAAAAACGAAAGCAAGAGTTATCGGAGGAGGTAGAGAGCCCAATATTGAGCGAATGAAGCTGATATAGACACGAATATATGGATAGATAAATTCAATTCTGTAATACTGCGCATCTTTTACAGATTGTTGAGTAATTTTATTCTTTCGAACATGATATTTTTAATTTTAATTCTAGAAGATTGTTGTCAATACTGGTTCTGTACAAATCCAGCACCTTGATCTTTATTTCTTAATAAATCTCTTAAAACATCGATAAAATTAGACACATTGCGTGAATTTTCCATCAAAGATCCGTAAAATCTTTGTGATTGAAAAGCAATAAATGCCATACATTTCATTGTCTGTTTAGGATCAAAACAGGATTATACATAGAAGTAAAAAATAATTCTTTCGATAACATAACGATATTAAAAAGTTTATATTTTTAAAAAATATCTTTATAGATTGGATCAGTTGAGATGTGCAGGTCAGATATTAAAGAAATAATTTTATAAGGTAAGATAATTTAATTTTTATTTTATATATGATTTTGCCTGACAGCAAGGTAACCATTCTGTACTATGTATGAGTCATATTTTTAAATTCCAAAAAGGGATCGTCTTCATATAGCTGCTCGTATCTTTTAAGAAGGGGTTTAGATTCTTCATTTAGCTCCGCTATGTATTCGGTTCGGCAACCTCTAGGGATATATTTTCGTGATATTTGTTTTACGATTTCTACAAATTTATCGTATGAATCAGAGCACGGTTCTGGCTGGGAAACTTCTTGATGTAACGCTTCAGCGAATTTTTCCCATTTTGCTTTGTTGAGCAATATTGAGCAAAAAAGGTAAAACTGCTAGGCAAACAAACATTTCCTCGTAAAATATGCAGTACACGTAAATTATATCAAAGGGATTTACTGTAAATAACTTCTTATTAATACTGTAAAACAGGTCATCAAAGGATTTTTTCAAAGTCAATTTAGAAATTACTTGTTTCGTATTTTCTTTCAATTTAAAGAACACTTTATTTTGGCACTTTTTATGCTGTAGAATACATCTAGTGATAATTCAAAACAGTCGCAAATTTTGAAATATACTTTTTTAATGTCCTTTGTTTGGGAGCTTTTTATAAGGATAGTCAATCTGTTGGTATTCTGGAGATCTTGTGCGACGTTTTATGAATAATAAAAACTATATCGTTTTACTGTATTGTATATTCCATTTAAAATATTTAAATAATTGTTCTATTTTTTAGGTAAAACAATGACTCCGCTTTCGTTTTTCTCCGTACTACTAGTTTTTCTACCTTTTGCGTACCTTCAAGAGTATCGTTTACCAACAACTGTCGTACCGTCACATTATGCATTGTCCTTCACGTTTAACCGACAAGTCTTTACTGGAACTATATTCGAGTTCAGTGGATCGACGGTTATTACAATAAGAACGTCAGAAAGTGTAACTAATATTCAATTACATGCAGATCCATCGTTTATTCGTATTGAAGCCATCACTTTGGATCAGGGTGGAGAAGTTGATAGCTACAATGTAAATGATGTTACTCAAATTTTAACAATAACTACTAAAGCAGGTAAGCCATTTTTTCGTTTTTTTTTATGTTATTGATAAATAGATGGCACAAAAGTGAACTACATCCAATAATGATACGAAAACAACTAATTCAATTACCTTTGTAGCTCTAACTCCTGAAATCGAATATAAGCTAACTATAACTTACAAATCGGATATCAGTACCAAAGAAATGATAGGACTTTATCAAAGTACGTATCAAGATGTCAGCCAAGCTACAAATTATCTAGTGGCTACCCAATTGGAGCCTACATACGCTAGAAGAGTTTTCCCTTGTTTTGATGAGCCGTCCTTTAAAGCAACTTTTCAAGTCAGTTTTACCCTTGGACCAAATATCATTCCAAGGACAAATACGAAACTTGAAACATCAAATCAGATAACGTAAGTTTCCCGGTGTGATATTATTTTGATAGAAAATAAGTCTTCAATATACCTATTTATTTTTGTCTGATTTAGTCAGATCTAAATAAATCTTTAACAAACGTAAATAATACAACAAAAACATCATCATGATCATCATTATCATTCTCAGCGTATTCTACCAATTATGATGCAGCCTCACTTATATAGTCGATCTTCATTTCTGCCCAGGATTGTCTAATATTCGCTTTTTTGTGCCATGTTATACCGGCTTGATCTGTATCCTTGTCTGTACTCTGTATCTGTATTGTTGTATCCTTGATAGACCCATTGGTCAAAGAAGAAGAGAAAGACCCAGAAGAAGGTTCCTTGATAACATCGATAAAGACATGAGAAATATGAGAATACGTGCTTGGCGAAGAAAGGCGATGGATAGGGACGACTGGAGAGAAATTGTACCGGCTTGTTTCCTTATGTCATATGCCTCTTGGATACCACAATGTAATTTTAGTGGACCATCTACCGTCAATTCTTTTTGGTAAATGTCCCGACCACTGCCAGTTTAAAGATTTAATTGATTCTTTGGATTACATCAGTGACCTCGGTGTTCTGTCTGATCCATTCTATTCTTTTTAGATCTGTCTTTGTTATACATAGCATGCATTATACATCACTCTATTGACCTTTGAGTTAATTTGATTTTCGCTATTATCTCTTTATTTAGTGTCCAAGTTTCGCAGCCGTATGTCACGATTGGTAGTATACACTGGTCGAATGCCTTTTTCGTCGAATAAAACTGCATTTTTATCAAAATATGCCCAAGCCAGTTAGCTTTACTCAGCTCTCGAAGCGTATGGATATAGTGTATATCCAGGGTGCTGAATCCACTTCAGCTGCCAGCTTGCTGTCTTGGCTCTATAGCATCGAATGCATTTGTTAATTTGTTGTTGATGATCTTTGTGAATATCTTAATATGATTGGCAGTAGACATATGTATAAGTCTGTAGTTTTTATGCCATCTGTTGATGTTGCTTTATCGCTTTTCATGTTTGTTATTGCCAGAATTGCCAGAATTTGGTTGGTGAAAACTCGCGCAGCACCAGTCAAGGTTAAAAACATTGTTGCCAAAATTTGCAGAGCAGCGGTCGAAATTATAAATCTAAAGAAATTGAAAAATAAAAATAAAACAGAGATATATAAGATAGTTATAATATATCTTACTCAATTAAAAAAGGGTCCCTCGACGAACAGAACTAGTGTTACACTTTTTTCAGTAGCAGTAGGAAATGACTAGATATGACAATTTGTCATTTTGTTCATTTGTGATGAATATTGTCAAAAAAACTACCTGGATGAATTAATAATTTTGGGATTAGGTTCACGTTCAACAAACTTGAATTCCAAACCGGCGTGGTCAAAAAAAAAAAAATAACGGTGCTGGTTGCGGACAGTAAGACAGCAGTTTAAAAAGAGTATATTTAGAATATTTCAAAATAAATAACTAGGGCTAACGGAATTTTTATTACTGTAAAAATTTGCAAAGCGACATAAAAATAATACCCCAATAAGTCATCATCATCATCTTTGGCTCGACAATCCTCTGTGGATCTTGGCCTGCTCTACGATTCGTCTCCATTCTGTTCGGTTTCTGGCAACATGTTGCCATCTTCTGATTTTTAATATCAGTAAGTCGGTTTCAACTCCATCTAACCACCTAATTCGCGGTCGGCCTTTGCTTCTTCTTCCTACAGGTGTTCCTGTGGTTAGCTTTTTAGCAATCGTATTTTCTGGCATTCGTATTATGTGTCCAGCCCATCTAAGTTGCTGTGTTTTAATGAACGTTATGACATCTGGCTCATCAAAGAGCTGATACAATTCAAAATTATATTAAAAGTGAAACTGGAACAAACCATGAAGTGGAGATATCCAGGAGTGGCTAGTATACTTGTTGAATACAAAGCACGTGGTGTTCGTGTGTATTAAGGTATAAAAAATGCTTATTAAAAGCTTAAAATTTTTTATTTTAAAGAAGATCTTTTCGGAATTAAATCATTCCATCATCAGTTTAATAAAAATATGTTAAAAAACATTGTATGGCCACATAAAAACATTGGAAGGACATCCGTATTAAAATATAATCCTCATGGTATTTATCAAGGTAAATCCAATAGACTTTTAACTTGTTGATTATTAAAAACTGAAAATGGGGGCATCTTACATGACCCCCTGTAGCTGGTGAGGTTTTATCGACTTACATTACCTCTGATCTGTTCTTGGGTTAACTTCAAAATTATATCTTCTGCGCCACTGCCCTTGGTCGTTTATAGCTCCAAATATTTTGCGGAGTATTTTAGCTCAAATATTTCCAAAAGTCTTTCATCTTTCTGCGTTAGAGTCCATGTTTCTGCTCCATATGTGAGGACCGGCCTTACATATGGAAATATTTCTTGAGTGGAAATGCTTTTGGAGTCCATAGTATGCCCTATTTGTAAGATTTATTCGTCTTTTGATTTCTTCGCTTGTTTTATTGGTAGCAGTCAATAGCGACCCAAGGTATGTGAAGTTGTCAACCCCAATAAGTACCGTAGAAAAATAATTGGGGTTGCATCACGGCATTAGTAAAATAACGAAAAAACATATAAATTGAAAAGTGGAAGCTCTTTGACATATTACAGTTTTAGGAAAATACCTTTTAAAGATGAAGCTACCACAGTAAGCATCATATAACATTCTTATCCATATTTTTCGCTTTATTAGCCAGCTAATTATATTTTTTGTTACTTTTAGACCAAACATCCTTCAATATACATTTGTGACTACTCCAGTCATGTCAACATACCTGCTGTCTTTTGTTATATCAAATTTAGACTGTAGCGAAGCTTTTACCATAAATGGGGTAGAAAATTCTGTTTGCTCTAGACCAGACACTGCCAATTTCAGAGGTTGGGCTGTGGATATTGCTCCAAAAATTCTTGCAAGTCTTGGTGAATACACCCAGTTAGACTATAACTTGTCGATGAACAAAATGGAATACGTAGCTGTTCCTGATTTCTCTGTAGAAGCTATGGAGAATTGGGGGCTTTCCACTTATAGGTAAGAATTTGAAAATTAATTTAAATTTAATGTTTGGTATGAGATTAGAAATTCAGTAATTTTTTCTGTATGTGAAGGAAGTAATTTCTTCACATAAGACTTTGTCCCCTAAATTCCGCAGTAATATCGTTCTTTCTGCAGCATTACTAGAACGATGTGTTTTTGTCTTTATTAGCTGTGTTCATACTTTTATGATTAATATTTTTTATATCATACCCACAGGGAACAAAACTTACTATATGACCCTGAACATTCAACAAATATCGACAAACAAAATGTAGCTACATTACTCGCACATGAAATAGCTCACCAATGGTTTGGTAACCTGGTAACTTGCAACTGGTGGTCAGAAACATTTTTGAACGAAGCTTTTGGTGACTACTTTGAGTATTTTGCTGTACATATGGTAAGTAAAAATATCATTTATGCAACAAGTGCTTATATTTGTCAAACTTCAAAATTTCATATTAGCTCGCAATCTCCCACTTGTACTTAGGCTACATATTGTGAAGTGTATTAAATCATTTGAAATGTGGACTTTACGGAGACTGATTGCCATATCTTGGGGGAAGCAAATAATATACCAAACACTAATCTTACCAGGAAATGTACAGGGATGCCTAAGGCTTACAAAAAAAACAACATTCCTGGCTGAGAAACATAAGGGTCTGGTGTAAGATCAAACACGTACCACCATATTTCGAAGTGCCGAAAACAGCACTCTACAAACGGTCTAAAGAGTACAGTCTACCACCAACACGCGGCTTAGCACAATACACACAAGAAGAAGAAGCAAATCTAAGTAGTAAATATTGAGAACTCGTAGTTGAGTTTACCTTAGCCTTCATCAAGTTTTTATCCAATTATTTTACAAACAATTTATGATATTCAATCTATCTAAATGTTTTTTCTCTTAAAGATCCTACCTGACTGGCAACTAGACAAACAGTATGTAGTCAACAATGTCCAGAAAGCACTGAGGGCCGATGAAGGGAACCTACAGGCGCTACAGAGCACTGTATCAACTCCTATAGAGATTTTAGGAAGATTTAATGTGGTTTCCTATACTAAAGGTAGCAAATTTTGAATAATAAATAAACTTACAGAGTAATTAAGAAAAAAACTATTAACGAATGTTTTTTATTAAATACTTGTTAATAATTTTACATGTAAATTATACAGTGTGTCCGTAAAGTAAGGACTAAATTCGATATTTCCTTAATAAAAGCCTTTTTAAAAAAATCTAAAACATGTCGATTTTTAAATTTAATGTTCTACATTTTACAATAAAATTCCATTATACAAGGTGATACACATTACAGTGATGACGTCATCGGCTCTTTTTTTAAATGTAATACCCTGTATTTTAGGACATTTTTAGATCGATAAAGCTGATTTTAAAAAAGTATAATACTTGGGTGTAATGGATATAATTTGAAAGATATGAGCTTAGAAAATAAATTATTTATTATCAATTGCAAAAAAGTAGCCTACTTCTAGTTTTTGGTAACCTGTAATTATTTTTAGTTGAAGATTATAATTTATTGGTTCAGGTAAAACTAGGTGAACTTACTGCTAATTGAAGAGCTAATTACCATGATTTACACTACTTTAGGAAACAACGAACAAACGAATTCAATATGAGTGCATTGGTTTTCACTGTCGAATTGCGTCTGTCCCTCTTAACGACTCACGCTCTTGTGAAAACCAATGCACTCATATTGAATTCGTTTGTTCGTTGTTTCCTTAAGTAGTGTAAATCATGATAATTAGCTCTTCAATTAGCGGTAAGTTCATCTAGTTTTACCTGAACCTATAAATTGTTTTTGATTGTTTATTGCAACCATTTAAATTTTGATAATTATTTGAACCTATAAGTAAAAGTTCATTCATCTCGCCAGGGCTATCGAAGGAAATATAGTGGGTGTTAATTTAATTATGATGAATTCTCGTAATAATTCATTGTTTGTTTAAATCGCCACATTGACATACCTTACATATCTTTCCAATTTTTTTACAAGATTCATCTCAACCTTTATCCATATACAAACCAGAAATCAATCGACTAGAAATAATTAAAAAAAGAAAGAATAAACGCAAATAAAGTGATGACACAAATATTTGATTCCTAAGCAGTTTTTTACCAATGTTAACTTTTGCTTTTTTTGTTTAATAGGAAGCAGTATTCTGCGAATGGTAGAACATATTTTGGGTTCAGAAAACTTTAAGAATGGGATATATCATTATCTTAACAGTTAGTAAGTATTTCCTCGATATTATCATATATATTTAAGATTGTTTTAAGTACTATACTTCTTTTATTTACTTACTTCTCTTGGCATCCTTCTTCATCTGTTTAGACTTTCTATTAAGCGTAATTACATCATATACTGTCAGTCTAGACAAGTCTTTTATATAACCAAGCTAGCGTTTTTTAGATTATCCAGAATACAACTTCATTCTGATTTGAAATCTTTTTGGTCCATTTTCATTATCTTTACACAAAGGTCAAACGACCTTTTATGATATTATTTTCTTCTTGTAGTGCCTATTTGTTTCGGATCGTGGCGACCATCATTGCAATCTGTATTTTGCAAACTGCGGCTCTGAAAAGATTTGTGGTTGTTTTGTTGAACCACGTACATAGATTTCTCTCCTGGTCCTCGTTTTTCTTCTACTTTTCCTTGAAGAATTAATTGCAGCAACCCATATCTTTCGCTATTCCTCATGATGTGAGCAAGGTATTCGATTTTGGTTCTTTTCATTGTGGTTAACAACTCTTCTCCTTTTTACATTCTTAATAAAACGTACTGGTTAGCAACGTGGTTGGTATAGGATATCCTCAGCATTCGACGATAAAGCCACATTTCGAAAGCCTTCAGCTTGTCGTGTTTTACTGTATTAAATGCTTTATGGTAATCAATGAAGCATGCATAAATATTGCAATTTACATCTCTACATAGTTAAAATATTTTCTTCGCATAGTCTATATTGCAATTGTCTATTTAAAAAAGTTGCAAAATCAGTTGTAGGCTTTATACCAATATCGAAAAGAATTATGCTAATACAAATGATGACAACACATGGGAAATTAAACCTTATTCAGATTTATGCGCCAACCGCCGATAAAACAGGAGAAAAAATTGAAAAATTTCACGATGACCTTCAAAAAACTCTACAAAATACAACATCTAGAGATATAACAGTAGTCACGGGTGATTTTAACGCCAAAGTTGGAGACGGAAGTTGTGAGTCTATTGTAGGACCCTATGGACTCGGTGTTCGAAATGAGAGAGGAGAACGCCTTATAGAATTTTGCCTAGAACATAATCTTGCGGTAACGTATCCTTTCTTCAAACTGCTTAAACGACGCCTTGGAAATCGCCAGCTGACAAGGTCGATAAAATCTTTAGAAACCAAATTGACTATATTTTAATAAACCACGGATACCAAAACGCAATACAATCGGTGAAAGCGTACTCAGATGCAGACGTGGCATCGGACCACAATCCTCTTATAGCAAAATTCAAACTTCACTTAAAAAAGATACAAAAAAACTACAAAAGTGATAATCTAAACATACAAAAATTAAAATCAGAAGATGTCAAAGAAAAACTGAAACAAGAAATTAATGCAAATCTAGAATCCACACCGAAATCAATTGATGGTGATGTAGAACAGTGGCAATTCTTTAAAAATGCAATTATCGAACCAAGTCGCAGAGAACTCACAACAACCAGATGCAAGAAAGGAGATTGGATGACAGAAGAAATCTTGGAAATGGTGGAGGACAGAAGAAGGCAAAAGAATATCGACATAACTCAGTGTCAATAGCTGCATAATTAAATAAGAAGAAAAATAAGAGAAGTTAAAGATACTTATTTCACTGGAAAATGCTAAGAAATAAAACTAATATGATAACTTCAATCTCCATAAGAAAGTTAAAGAATTAGCTGGGGTAGCAAAACAAAAAACCTCAAGCATACTAATGGACAAACAAGGAAACATTTTAGTGGAGACAGAACAAAAATTAGGAAGATGAAAAGAATATATAGAGGAATTATTCCATGACCAGAGACTGGAAAATATATATGAAGATAATCAGAGTAAAGACAAGGGACCCGAAATAACAAAGTCAGAAGTTATGCATGCAGTAAAGTCCATGAAAAATAATAAAGCTGCTGATCCAGATGAAATACCAAGTGAATTGCTAAAACTGGTCGATGAAAAAAACATAGATCTTTTCGTCCAACTACTGAACACAATCTATTCCACAGGAATCATTCCACGTAAAATGACATCAACATTTATTTGTCTACCAAAGAAAGTAAATGCCAAAGAATGTAGTGATTATCGAACGATCAGTCACATATCTTAAAAATCTTGCTAAAAATCATCCATAATAGAATACACGCTAAGCTGGAGATGGATATTAGTGATTCCCAGTTTGGATTTCGGTATGGAATGGATACAAGAGAGGCACTATTTTCTTTTAACGTGCTGACCCAAAGATGTTTGGATGTTAATCGAGATCTTTATGTATGCTTTATAGACTACAACAAAGACTTATAGAAGTAGCCAATGATCAAATGTGAAAATTGGAAGAGAGAGAATACAGACTCTCTCTTAACATCAAAAAAACCAAATTTGCCGCTAGTTGCCGGAGTTGAGTATATTGTCATTCATCCAACTTTTCCTTTTCTCTTTATTTTCTATGAGATTATTAATCTATTAAGTGGCCAAGGTATGTAGCCTGTGCCAAAGAATCCCGCGCGATAAAAAGAGTCATATCCGTACAATTAATGGGAATGAGCTAACTGGACAAAAAAAGATTCAGACCGAATATGGTCATCCCAACAAAAAAATTCAAGCACATAATAGAGCGCTGTAGCGCAGAAATAGAAACCTAAGAAACCTTTTGTCTTTTGGACGAATGTGTTAACAATAATTATCATATATAGTGTAATGGTTCTGTTACTGCAAGTACATCAACTTCAGCATCGGTATCTATCTCAGCCATATATATATATATATATATATATATATATATATATATATATATATATATATATATATATATATATATATTTAGGGATTCTACAGTATTCACTGCCTTCCCTCGCTCAACCGTTTCCATCTCTCTCTGTTGTTCCATTCTCCATCGTTTAGTCCTCTCTTACTCATGGCGTCGTCTACTTCGTTCCTCCAGGATTTTCGGGGTCGTCCTCTTTTCCTCCTTCCTATGGGGCTCCATTCGGTTATTCTCTTTATCCATCTGCTGTCGCTAGCTCTTCTTACATGTCCATACCACTTCAGTCTTTTTTGTTCTATATATGTTAGTATGTCTGTTTCTATTGATTTTCTTTGCTTTATTTCGTCATTACTTCTCCTATCCATTCTTGTTACTCTGCAGCATCTTCGCAGGCATTCCATCTCTGTTGCTATTATCTTACTGCTGTTTTTCTTGTTTATGATCTATATAGATATTATAGATATATATATATATATATATATATATATATATATATATATATATATATATATATATATATATATATATATCTTTCCATCTAATAAATTTAAATTGTTTACTGCTGAACGTAGGCCTCCCTAAGTTTTTCCAGTTCTTTTCGTCAAGTGCCCTTTTTAATCAGCTCTCAGCAATTCTCTTTATGCCATCGGTCCATTTGCTGGGTGGTCTGACTCTATTTATGTACGCTTCGTGTCTCGGACAACGTTCCACCATCATTTTTGTCCATCGCTCATCCATCATTCTACCAGCATGTCCGGTTCAATTCCATTTTAGATGCAAAATAGCCTCTTACTTTATTTTATTCTTCTAGCAAATTTAAAAATACTGCGTCAAGCGATTTGTGGAGAGGTTTCCAAGCGTATTTAGACAATTCTTATTCCATTTTACCAAACTATCTAAATTTGGGAGACGTGATGAACAATTGGGTCGTACAACCAGGATTTCCGTTACTAACGGTTACAATAACCGGAGGAAATGTACAGATTCAACAAGTAAGTACACAAAATACAAAATCTTTATATATATATATATATATATATATATAAATATAATATCTAATCTAATACTATATGATAATGTTCAGTCAAAAAAGATGAAAAAACGATTTAAAATATTTTGTTGTGTTATTATATACAATTATGTATTTAAGAGAAGATTTGGCGATACAGGAAGTGACGATAATACTAAATGGTATGTTCCTATTACCTTCACCACTTCTGGCACATCTGGAGTACCAGCGACTCGCCCAAGTTATTGGTTAACTCCCGAAGAAAACCTAGACTTTCAGTTGCCGCAAGGTGCCGAATGGATTATCATTAACAATCTTCAAACAGGTAAAAATACTTTACCAGATTCGTTAATATGAGCGCCATCAGATTAAAGCAACGGATAAACCATTTTATATAATACAAAGTTTATCTAATGTGCTAAATCTTCTAATTATCTAAATTTACCTTCTTTCCATGTGCTTTTTCCACTTTCTCATTACCATGATAGTCCTAAATATTTCTCTTTTTCAGGGTACTATAGGGTTAACTACGACACCGCTACCTGGAATAAGATTGAAGAAGCATTCAAAAGCGATAATTTCGGCAGCATCAATGAAATTACTAGAGCACAGATAGTAGATGACTTGTTTAGTCTTGCTAACATAGGAGAAATAAGCTATTCGAGAGTTTTACAGTTTTTGGAGTTCTTATCTGAAGAAACGTCGTATTTTACATGGACGTCAGCTTTTAACGGCTTTCAATTTCTCTTTGACAGACTTCAAAATCAGTCCAATTTAACTGAAACTATTACGGTAAGAATTACTAGATAGCCATACAGCCCTGACTTAGGTCAACCCTTTTTGGATAATAAAAAACAAAATCGCTCTCTCTTAATTTGGTTCAGGTAGAAGACGCCCTTCTCCTCTCTTAGAGCACATAGACGTTTTTTGAGCGACTTTTCGGCGACAGATTGTCGACGGCTGTACATTTATATTGGTATGGTTAAACATAGACGAGCGTCTCTTTGTCGTTCATTCCAGCGACGTGTAAAATTTTGACGACGGTTTCGTCGACACGATAACGTAGCAAGCCGTCCGAGTCATCTCATACAGGCGACATGTGGTCGTTGGGTCGGGCGATCGTACTTTCCTACCCATCTCTCTACATGCCGCCTTTCGCAGCGGCCAGTACCGCCGCTAATAAAAAATATGCTCTAAGACATTCGAAAATAGTTAAAAAAGTTATCATCGTGGTTTCTCTAATCTCGATACAACAGAACGA
The DNA here is from genome assembly GCF_040954645.1 of Diabrotica undecimpunctata. Classification (NCBI taxonomy): domain Eukaryota; kingdom Metazoa; phylum Arthropoda; class Insecta; order Coleoptera; family Chrysomelidae; genus Diabrotica; species Diabrotica undecimpunctata. The sequence continues at coordinate 11,057,663 of NC_092806.1, forward strand.
ATTGACCTTTATTCTCTAATCTCGATACAACAGAACGAATTCAATTTTCTATGAATAGATGAACCCAATAGGTTCCATTATTGCGCCGTCGCTTTTTCCTTCTCATTAGCACCCAGAGCAATGTTTATTTTTTAAAGATACTAAATAATTTTCGCAGTCGTTTATGACGACAATAAAGTCGCCGCGTCGTCGGATATTACGACTCTTAGTCGTGTTATTCAGCGACCACTAGCCGCCCATATTAGCTAAAACAAGTTATAGCTCAAAAGACGTCCATGTGTTTTAGCTCTTCGTGAACGACTACTTAAAAAAAACAGTACGGACAAACACCGCGTGGAAAGAAATACGTAAATACAAAATATATACTCTATATTTTTATTTTTAGACTAATGTTTTGTCTCTCATGGATAAATTGTACCAATCTACACCATTTGATGTTGTAGATGACGATAATCAAGTGTTTACTCTTAAAAAAATGCTGACACTTAGCTGGGCTTGCCAATTGCGCCATCCTGAGTGTCTCGTAATGGCACGTGCTTTGTTCTCGTCCTATAAATTGAGTGGAGTAAAGTAAGTATTAGTATTTATTAGAGAGTACAAGTATTTTTTAATTATCATTATACTAAAAATTCATCTAATAAATAGGTTATTATATTAGTAATTACTTCTTGGTAGTCATAACAAGATGACACAAGAGATCTCTAGAAAACTGTAATATTGCGGATTAGATTCAAGAGTTTAAATCCATAATAACGTGGAATCAAGAGCAATATCTCATGATGAGAAGTATAGACAATTTAATAAAGAATAGAAAACAGTAGAAATTTGGTTTGAAGATGGTAGGTACTGTACAAAACAATGGTAATAATAGATCAAATTACCATGGAAATGGCAGTGTATATCTAAAGTCTGCGTCTCATTTTGCTAGTTCTTCTGCTTCCTATGCCGTCCCCATTAACGGAGGTTGGCGACCAAATTTCTAAAAGTTTCTCTGTCTTTTGCAACGTGGAATAATTCGTCTACAGTTATGTTTGTCCAGTCTCGAATATTTCGCAGCCATGACTTCCTCTTTCTACCTATTCTCTTTTTGACATAGACTCTACACTGCATGATGACCTGCAGAAGACTATATTTATCATTCCTCAGTATGTGTTCAAGGTATGCAGTCTTGCGTACTTTTATTGTTCTCAACAATTTTTTGTCTCGACCCATCCTTCTCAGCACTTCCTCGTTGGTGACCCTGGCAGTCCATGGAATTTTTCGGTATATCCAAAGTTCAAAGGCTTCAAGCTTCTTAACTATTTGCGCTTTTAACGTCCATGTTCCTACCCCGTACAATAGTTGGGACCAGACGTTCAACAAACCTCAGTCTCAGTGCAGTATTCAGATTTTTGTCGCAGAACAATTTTGTCGCTTGAATTTTAAGAACGCTGCCCTTGCCATTTCTATTCGTACCCTGATCTCTTGGTCTATATCTAATTCTGTGTTGACATAAGCTCCCAGATATTTATATTTTGTCACTCTCTCTATTTGCTGCTAGTACTCCATGCAAAACAGACTGAATGGGGAAGCATACTGTAACGCTGTACAGACTGAACATACTGTATCGCTAATATCGCAACGATCATCAAGTACCAAAGAACAGTATTCGAATTTTGTAATGCGTTCACAAAGCGGTATTACTGTGTTCTCAGATAAGTCTTTAATTCTCCTTGCAATGGTGAATCTTGATAAACTAATAATTGAAATAAAATTTATTTTATCAGGAAATGCTATTTCTGCGATAGCAGTCAGACATCCTTTTATCATCTCAGTATTTGACTGACAAAAACCTAGCTTTACTGCCATATCAAATCAAATCATTAAAAAAAAAATTGAGTTCGGTTTTGCCAGGTAGAAATCGTTTGATTTCACTTTTTGTTTTTAGATGGCGTAGTTACGTCCGTAAATAGTTCTTTTGATAACTATTGGTTTAGGACAGGAAAGCTTTTTGTTTTGATTCAGAGCAGTGGCTATACCGCTCTGAGGAGACCTTAAGAGATCGAAATACGTATAAGCGGCTTGTCGCTGCCGTGTATCGAAACAAAAATCTAATACCGTCGTTATGTTTTATAACTTTACTCCGTTTGGAGTACCAGAAACTGAATTCACTACGAATTTTGACCATGATGAACGGCATGTGGAATGCAATTTTTAGATTCCCTTGCCGAGTAATTTATCAAGCTGTTTGTTTTGCAAGTTTTAGAAGGCACAGTGGTAAAAATTTGAATTCGGTTTCGCCAGGTAGAAATCGTTTGATTTCTCTTTTTATTTGACTTGACTTTGGACTTGTCTCCCAAAAGTGTGTTCCGGACAGATGTGCGGATATTTGTGTGCTCGGCCACTCAGGCGCCGAATCGGAAAAATAAATTTTGTTCTCCTCGCCGGCTGAGTGCCCGAAAGGTCTGGCCACCGAGTTCACGCTTGTCACACGTGACCTTGACGTTCAGGTTTCGCGTCTGAACGTCCTTTGACCTGCCTGAGGGGCTGTTTTGCCTGAGGGACGATAACCTAAAAGGCGTCTTTATATTTGTGCCTCAGAATTTACTCGATGTAATTGCATCCTTGGCATGGCTGCTGTAACAGAGCATTGTTAGTAAAGGTTAAGATGAAATAATAATAGAAAGAAAGTAGCAATGAGTGGAGTGTGCACTCCCAGGAGTATATGGCCATTACGTTAAGTTAAGGCAATTGAATTTAAATTTGAGTACTTAATTAAAAATTAAAAATATTAATATTTAAATTATAATCACCCATCGAATAAAGGGGAGGGGAACAAAAATCGGTATTTGTCACATTTTGAAACCTAAATAAAATTTAGGGTGTGGTATATGGAGAAGGAGATGATAAATTAGAGAAGAACTATCAAAGAAGTTATAATAAAAAGAATGGCTTAGCTCAAAAGAACACAGAGACACAAAACCTCAAGCACGAATTCGGGATAGCCTCACTACACTAGAATTTGGCTTTGAGATAAGGGGAAAAGAGATCTTTTAACCAAAAGAATACAATATAATAATGCACCGGAAAATCTGGAACTATAAAAAGGGGTAAGATAAGAGAATATACGGAGATGCCTAGGAAAATACTGAAATGGGCGCCAGCTAATTTCTGAAGGAAATTAACGAAAAAAATAAATGAAGTTATGAACAACAAGGAATAAAGTACTATTGATTTAATACCCTGTAATAATGTTTAAAAAACCGAAAAGACACTATTGACCTTGTTCTGCTATATTATAACTGTAAGTAGGAACTGAAATAAAAGCAAAACTACTTGTAACAAATATATTTATAATATTAACAACTAACAAAACTCACCTATATATATATATATATATATATATATATATATATATATATATATATATATATATATATATATATATATATATATAGAAAATATAATTACAGTAGTGGGGCTACGGTATGCGAGGACCAAAAAGCCACGACAAAATGAAAGATCCCCACTACTGGGCCAAACAAAAAGGTGTATTAGTAAATATATAATCTAAGTCCATGGGAGAAGCGAAATCTTAACACTAAGGTTAGTTACGAAAGTTAAATCCTAGATAGGTAAGGTAGGGAATATAAATACTAAAAAAAAAAACCGTGACGGTTATACAAAAGAAACTACCTTACCTAACAAATATACGACTAATATGTGTCGAAGCAGCTAAACACCAGATCTATGTGTAAGTGTTATGCTTACACATAGATGCTGGGAGATATCTAAAGTGATCAAGTGTGATGAGTATGGCCAACAGACTCGGAAAGATATATATATATATATATAATTTTTAAAAACCCTGATACATAAATTTCTTCCCTTCCCTTTTAAAACCCGCTATACAAAAATCATGAACCCCTTCCCTATCAATGAATCTAATTTAATTAATTAATAACTATTTACCTAACTTTTTATAGCTGATACAAAAACTGTAATAAGTACTAACCTTGGTATATGCATATACAAAGTTGCAAATTACAAGAAAAACCTTAACCCTGAGAAACTTGTTGTTAATGTCTGTGACAACACTACAGCTATCCTGGTTAAGTCCCCTTAAGACTCTGACGGTCCTTGGGGCTCCGGAAAAAACGAATGAAGAAGAACGCTGTGGTTCTGGAGACAATCGGTTCCTGGTTACCAATGGGTTGAAGTAGGTGTTTGGTTAAACTACTTCTAATATTAAACGTTATCCTAATCGGGTGAAATCTACAAAAAATAACATTTAGAGAAACATCAAGGCACCCAAAGATGACTGTCAACACATACTCTTACATCGAATTACCACAATAAACAAACATTTTATTTCATCAGCTGACTGTCATCCTGTCTATTTATTGCGTCTGCGCATTTAAAGAATATCTAGTAAATTAGGCATGAAAGTTTTTATACCGAGTAGGTATACAAAAAAAAACAGAAAAAAACTGATTAGGTGTCCGATAAATTTACGATCTAGGCTCAAGGCCACATGATACATATGAGAAAACTCGGATTTTACACTTTTAATATTTCAAAAGACAATGAAAATATCAATAAAATGATGGGCCTATAAAACTAAATGATTTAATTGCTCACCTGGGTTTTAAATAATTATTTCAGTAGATTTGGAAGCCGGGTTTTAGATATTCATTTCTGCAGATTTGGAAGCCGGTTTTTCAATTAAGATTTTTTATCATTTGTTCCAATTTCTTCCTTGATGTTCGGGGAAAACATTAAATCCAATCCCAGATTTTCTACCCGATTTTAAGACAAAAAAAATGCCGGTTAAGGCTTGGAGAAATACACCTCTCTGTGTGAGTTGTTGGCCAAAACTGACCTTAGCCGAACGCCTCTTGACCTGTAGTTGTTACACTTGCGCATCGTCTCGTCTATTGCCCATAAACGTTTCATAAACGGGATTCTGAGGGGTTTTAGGATTTTAATAATAAATTATATTAATTAATTATATGTTAGCAGTTGTGACTGCTACAATTTAAATGAGGTTATGTGCTTAAAATATAAAAAAAATTACCGAAAATTGCAGGTTTTTTGAATTTAGAGCATATTTCAGTCTGAAAATGGCCAACATGACCCCACTATTGAAAAAAAAACGGAAAAAATAGATGAAAAATCGTTCTTAATTTATATGCAGTTAAGGTTATGTGCTAAAACATGGGAAAACACTCAAAAAATGGGTTGTTTTCAAATTTTGACTATGTTCCAGAGAAAAAATTGCAAATCTAACCCCGCCATTCAATAGAAGGGGAAAAATAATACACGAAAAAGAAATTAAGATAAATTAAGATTGCCAAAAACTACTTACATAACCTAAAATTTTTTTGAAAAATTCAAACATTTTTTCTGAGCTGAATTTTGAACAGACAAATTTGACAAATTAGTAGAATTGAAAAAAAGTATTTTTGGGAATTAAAATGTATGTTAATGATTTTTTTAGTTTTTTTAAAGCAAAGGATCACTGAGGCTACCTAGGGAGCTAAATACGTGCTCAGAGTTTTTAAAATATATATACAATCTTTTACTTATTGACACAAATAATACGTAGATAGACGTATTAATAAATTAATATTTTTGTAGACCAGAAAAGAACTTGCGTAGTACTGTATACTGTACAGCTCTGCAGACGAGTTCAGAAAGAGAAGATTGGGACTTTTTGCTTAGGGTTCATAACGAGGCCGACCTTGATTCGGAGCGCCCTCTTTTGCTCAAATCTTTAGCTTGTACACAAAATAAAGAGCTTCTAGAAGAGTAAGTAGTTATTTTATATTAATAATTTGGTTTTGGTTTTCTTAATTACGTATTTTGTAGATTGTTGTTGCTGACTATTGCTAACGATTCTCCGATTGCTCGAGAAGATTGTATAACAGTTTTGGAAAGTGTTGCTGATAATTCAAATGGAGCAGACCTAGCGTTTAATTTTGTAATTAATAATTACGATAATATTATTCAAAGGTAAGTGTCTAAATATTTTATCAAATGATTCGTCACCATTTTCTACTCCTTAAATGTGTAGAGAAGACTAAAAAATATTATATTTCTTTAGATTATTTAGATTCAATTATTGCAAAAAAAGGTTAAGATGGTTTGGTTTTGTTCAACGTCGCGACGTTAATCATCCAATACGAAGTTTGTAATTTGAAAGTTACTGCAAAAAGGTGTAAGAAATATATAATTATTAGATTAACTAGTCATTTACTAAAAATTTTGCTAAAAATAATGCACAAAAGAATTATAGAAAATTCGAAGAATATTTTGTTGATTATCAAAAAGGATTAGATAGAGTAGATTACGATATCTAATACGTATATTAAGCAGCATTTTCATTGATGTCAGAGATGATTTTAAGACGGTCACAAGAACGGCACAAGTCAGGAACAGCAGACAGCTGAGCGAACATGTAACCAAAGAATATAGACGTTTACTATATCGACACCTCCTACGTAAAGTATCGTAACCAACAAATTTCAGTTTTTCACTTTTTTTCATTTTCATACTTCTATACATGTAAACTAACGCCTGCGATAATTAAAATTTCAATATTTCTATTAGAATGCCTCCAGAATTAGAATGTAAAATGTCGTATGTTTACTTTCGTCCAAGTATACAATCGTATGTTCTACTACCGATATTATACGGTGGTGGTGTGGGAGGGGCACTCGGTCATTGCAGACACCAGTGTTCTTGAATAACAATACTATCAGTAACGGTCGACAGAGTAGTTGGTGAAGAGACAAGCTCCTCGCGTGGCAAATTAATTCTTGTTATTTCTACATTACTTCGTAAGTTAAATAATAGTAATAGAATTTAATACAAGACATGTCGTCTCGAGGACATAGAATTATTAATCTCGTAACAAAAGAAAACCAAAGTGATACAATACGCAAAAAAGAGACCGTTGAAAATTCAAATTATGGAGGCAATATTTTAGTTAAAACAACTCCTTTGATTGAAGAAACTAAAAAAAATGAAGGTATGTATTATTGTGTATTGATATTTTGTAGTAAAATTATTATTTTAATATAAACGTAATAATTTTTATATTTACCGACGAAAAATATCGTAAGTTATATTTACTATACTTTACGTTGTTTGCACTATAAAACAAAATATCTTAAGTTATATTTACTATACTTTACGTTGTTTGCACTATAAAAAAAATATCGTAAGTGTTAAGTAAGATATTTTACACCGGAAAATAATTAAAAATTATGTCGTATGTATATGATACGATATTTTACGTTGGCGTCTCATATTGTTTTTTTATCGTATCTACTACTTACCATAGATTACTTCGTTTGGTTATTTAAGTTACAATATTATACGTGCCAAAAAATCTTTAAATTTAACTTATTTCATTTTCTTTTTCCAGAATCGCCTCTGCCATCGGATGTAGACATGAGTGCAATAGAACAAATTATGGATTTTTTGTCAGATAGAGATGATGAAGATTACAATAAAGTTCCTCCTTCCCCGTTTTCTGGTAAATATTTATAAATAAAAATTAATAAACATATTATTTATAGGTACACAATAGTTTTTTAACAATGAATTATTTTTAGAATCAACTGAGAACCGGTCAGAGGAAGAGAACACACCCATTCCATCCCCAGAGTGCGCTGAAAGCCATTTAGACTACAATTGTGATAACAACTTTTGTCCTTGGTATGAAAATACCGACCTACTATCAACACCCCAAGCTAACACCCCGATGTCTTCATTGTCCGAGTCAACTCCGAAATGCTCTAGGAAACGCAAAAAGGTTTCTCGAAAGGATGTAGGTAACATTAGACATCGACATGTTGCATCTTGGATTGATAATACAAGAAAAAGACTAAAAAATACAGGTAAATCATATAAAAGTCGTGATGGTACAACCTTCTTCTTAAAGTGCCCTCTCCTCAATGGAGGTTGGCTACTACAATTTTAAAATCTTCTCTATCTTCAGCTGTTCTTATTAGCTGTTCAAAATTTAGCCCTGTCCATTGTCGGATGTTTCTGAGCCACGATAGTCTTTTCCTTCCTAGGCCTCTCTTTCCCTCGATTTTTCCTTTCACTATAAGTTGGGCATATTGGTACTTATTATTTCTCAGTATGTGGCCTAGGTATGATGTTTTTCTAACTTTTACTGTGTTAAAAAGTTCTCTTTCCTTGCCTATTCTATGCAGCACTTCTTCGTTTGAGGTATGCGATGTCCATGAAATTTTGAGCATTCTCCGGTAGATCCACATTTCAAAGGCCTCCAATTTATTTACGGTTGATGTTTTTAGGGTCCACGTTTCAACTGCATATAGAAGAGTCGACCAAACGTAGCATTTTGATAAACGTAGTCGAATTTCGAGTTTTATTCGAGAATCACAAAGCAGTTTGTTTATTTTTTCGAAAGATTTTCTGGCCTGTTCTATTCTCGATCTTATTTCTAGATCAGGATTTAGGCTGCTATCGATCCAACATCCCAGGTACTTAAATCTATTGACCTGTTCTAAAATGTGCCCATTTATTGTGCAAGGTTGAGGTACGTTTTGGTTTTTTCGGATTGACATCACTTTGGTTTTTTTAATGTTTATTTTCATACCAAATTGCTCACAGTTCGAGTTGGTCTTGTCGATGAGTCGTTGTAGACCTACGTCGGAATCCGCAATTAACACTGTATCATCGGCGTATCTGATACTGTTGATATTTACGCCATTCACCTTGACTCCATCCTTGGAATCCTCCAATGCTTCTTTAAATAGAAACTCGGAGTAAAGATTAAACAGCAGAGGCGACAGAACACATCCTTGTCTAACTCCCCTCCTAATTTCTACTTCTGCGGATGTGGAACCTTCGATCCTCACTCTGGCGTTTTGGTTCCAGTACAAGTTTTTTAAGAATTTGATGTCTTTTCCATCTAAACCGACTTCTTGCAAACGTTCTAATAGTAGGTCGTGTCTTACTCTATCAAATGCTTTTTCGAAGTCTAGATGGTACAACCAGATTAGCGAAATCATTAAAACCCATGTGTCCAGAAAATTGTAGACAAAAATGTACTTCAAAAATTAGTACCGATGAAAGGATTTCAATTTTCAATAAATTTTGGGATTTAGGTAACAGGGAAAAGCAATGGGGTTTTGTAGCTTATTTAGTGGTAAAATAAAAAAAAACGAAGGGTTTTTACTGATACAGTCTCAAGGCGCAATTTTACTCTCATTTATAAACTAAAAGTGAAGAGAGATAATAAGAACGAATTTATATCTGTTTGTAAAAAGACGTTTTTAAATACTTTCTCTATAAGAGAACAGTTTGTCTACACTGCTTTGGAAAAAGTAGACGTTACTAGCGGTTTGATACAAATAGACCAGCGAGGACGCCATCATAATCATCGTAAGGTGATAACCGAAGACGTTGTCAAAAGTGTTTGTGATCACATTAAGACCATTCAACCCGTAGAATCTCATTACACACGAAGTAGAAGTGATAATCTTTATTTGGATAGCGATTTGAATTTTCATCGCTTATTTGATTTATACAAGGAATGGTTTGACGAACAAGTATACTCTTCTATAGCTAATACTGAAAGGCAATATCGTGATATTGTTAACGAACATTTTAAATTGAGTTTTTACATTCCCAAAAAGGACCAATGTGATAAATGTCACATTTATAAAAATAAATCTAAACCAACATTGCTTGAAACACAAATTTATGAATCACATGTGCTTAGTAAAAATCTCGCACGTGAAAGAAAGTGCTGTGATAAAAACGACGCTAAAACCTCTAAGGGGACAATATTAACAGCTACATTCGATTTTCAGAAAATACTTAATGCTCCACACGGTAATTTGAGTATTCTTTATTATAAACGTAAACTATCAATATTTAACTTCACTGTTTTCAATGTCGGGGATAAAGAAGGTACTTGCTTCATGTGGCATGAAGGGCAGGGCAAAAGGGGCGCTAATGAAGTTTCTAGCTGTTTAATGAAGTTTATTTCAAAACATAAGGACTTAGGCACAAATGAATTTAGATTTTGGTCGGATAATTGTGTGGGCCAAAACCGCAATCGCATAGTTTATGCCATGTATTTGTATGCCGCATCGACTTTAAAAGTTACTATTCGTCACTGCTTTTTAGAAGTTGGACACACTCAGAATGAGGGCGATAGTGTCCACGCTTTGATAGAAAGATCCGCCAAAAACAAACTGATTTACACTCCACATGAGTGGTACTGTTTGGTACGTTGGGCCAAACAAGATGGTAAACCTTATTTAGTGGAAGAAATGCAACACACTGATTTCTCCAATTTCAAATTGTTGTTGAATGGAAATTGGATGAAAAGCAACAGTGGAGATAAAGTACAATGGAACAACATAAAAGAAGTTTTTGTGAAACCTGAAGATCCCAATAAATTATATTATAAGTATGATATGGCTAGCAATGATTACTTTTTTCTTTCGGTAACAAAAAGTACGAGGCGACAATGTTCAACAAATTCTTCTACATCAGTTGAACCCTTGTACCAAAGTACCCTTCCTATTGCTAAGGCCAAAAAAGATGATTTGATGAATATGTGTAATTCTCAAATTATCCCTAGCAGCTATCGCGGATTTTTTGCAGATCTCCCATCCGTGAATGTAAGCGATAATGATCACAATTCTGAATTTGATGAATGATTTTATTAAATTTATTTTTAACTATTTTAATTTTAAAGGGCTATTACTTAATAAGTATTATTTTTTGTGCCATTCAAAGTAAGTCTGTTAATTTTATGTTATCCATAAATATTAATAAGTGTTGATAATTTGTTACTAATAACTTTCAAAAATTATGAATAGTTACTGACTGCACAATTTCTCTTAAATGTTTAAAGTTATTAGAAAGTTATTATAGTTTATATTGTATTTTTATTTTTGTGTTACTAGAAGTTTGTGTGTTTTATTAAAATTTAAGTTATGTTGATGTATGGCAAATAACGGTTATTCTATCAATAAAATATGGTAGTGTGATTCTATCAATAATAATTTCATGCTTTTTTATTGCCTACTTTCCTAAAAATACCCCAGAAGATTTTTATTAAAATGAGGTTAATAAACTTACGACATGATTATTTAAAATTTTAACGAAGCAGAATATATCATCTACTACTTACAACAATTATTTACCATTTTTTACAAAGAAGAATGTAGTATCTATAACATACGATAAATAGTTTCATGTAGTGCCCAACGTAATTCATAGTAAGTGTGACATACTATAATTTACTTTTTATGTTGGTCAACGTAAAATATCGTTAGTGACTTTTCTCGAAAACAAGAAATAATGGTAATAAAAATACTACATAGGATTATTACCCACCTATTTCGTAATTAATATGCGAATTTTCAAATATATTGATTGTCTCCTCACTGAAAAATCATCAATAAACAATTAGCGAACCTTTAAACAGCTATTCTGTAAAGTTGACCAAATACACTTACGATACTCTACGTAGGAGGTGTCGATATTCTTTGATGTAACAAAGAGAGGTGCCAGACAGGGTTGCCACTTATCGCCCCTAATTTTTAATAACTATTCAAAAGAGACATTTCAAGCAGCCTTGGAAGACATCAATCAGGGCTTGCTGATAAATGAAGAACATCTGAATAATTTTAAATACAGAGGCGACTCAATAATCTTCACAAACAGTATCCAAGGTCTATAGACACTAGTCTGTATGAATATAATAACAAAAATAAAAGAAGAAAATATTAAAATACTGCCTTAACCTTAGGAATAAAAAAACTAAATTTATGATTGTTAGTAAAAAACATGCAACGCAACAACAATTATTAATCATTGTGCTGAAGCTATTTTCTTGTGGCATTTTAAATTAATTACTATTTAAATGGGAATAAGCCACAATTAAAGGTTAAAATACGTTTATTAACACACCAACAGATATTTAAATTTCAAATCAAATCACAATATTAATATTAAAAAGGGAATTATTAAATCCTTATACGATAGAGCCAAAATTACTTGTTCTAACGAAAATTCGTTCTTGGATGAAAAACATTTGTTAACATCTGTTTTATTAAAAAATGATTATCCTTTATCGTTTATAAATAAGGAATTTTCAACAATCGATCGAATAGAACAAAACAACTTAGAACTAGATCCTACAGCATATACAAGGAATAATACGAGGAAAATAACAATACCATACATAAAAGGATTATCGGAAAAGCTTAAAAGGATAGGAAATAAATTCAACATTTCAACAACATTCAAAACAACAAACACGTTGAGATCTATTTTGTCCAAAACCAAACCTAACAATGAACAAGAAAGGACAAAGAATCGCATTTATAAAATACCTTGTGAATGCGATCAGTTTTATTTAGGTGAAACATCAAGACCATTAAATGTTAGAATAAGTGAACATCAATCCTATATTAAAAATAGAGAATTTGATAGATCTCAAATATGTAAACACGCATGGGATAATGAACATAGGGTTCAATGGAATGATTCAAATATAGTCCTAAAAGAAACGGATGGTAAAAAGAGAAAAATCAAAGAAGCGGCTCTAATTATGCTAAATGAGACCAATTATGTCGCGAATTCCTCGGCAGAATGTAGTAGGATCTGGTTACCCATATTGAAAGAGAAAGTTATTAAAAGGAAAATACCAGTATTGGTAAGTCAGTAACATATAAAGAATACATCATTTATGTTTTTTAAATAACAAACGTATAAAATCGGAATTTGGTGTTTATTGAAGGTAAACTAAATGCACGATCAAATACTTACCATGTCGCGATAGTATTATGAGGTTTTTTCCTGGTTTTTCCCTCATAATTTACTGTGGAATCACTAACAGGAGAATTTTACTGTCATCATGGCATGTATTTGTCTTTTTAAAGACGAATTACATGTTATGATCTTTTCTGACGGATATTCTCAAGTTAAAGTTGATTTCATGTAATCGAATGAACTATCTTATAAGTAAAGTCGTCCCAGGAACGCAACTCAACAATATTGGCAATATCATTTTAAAGTCGTCTACTTTAAAATGTATAATGTATGTCTGAATTGTCACTATAGATGAGTCAGATAAAATTAAATTATTAGAAGAATTTTTCACTAAGTAACAAAAACAAAATTTGTTTAATTTACTAATGTTTGTATTTTGAGAACGATTTCCGAAGTGGAAATTGAAACTTCAATAAACGTATTTTAACCTTTAATTGTGGCTTATTCCCATTTAAATAGTAATTAAATTATTAATCAGTTCATAACCAATAGCATGGAGACAATGTTGCTAGGGTTGGTAAAGTGAAAAACCAAGCTATTTGGAGATACATGGAAAACGATCCATAGATTCTTCGATTGAAAATGCTGGAGCTTGGTTCTCAAAACGCCAAAGTCATAAAATGCTGTTTTTGGGAAAGTGTTTTGGAAGATTTTTATACAAAAAAATCTATAGTTATTACTAATATTTTTGAAACACTATTTTTTGTCCTTACATAAATTATGGAATATTTGGAATCAGTAAAACTGACCCGCATTTGTTTTTTTATTGCAAATATGATATTGGCCGTTTTGGAATATAAAAAAATACACCAAAATGTGACTTTGTTCTAATTAACGAATAATAACATTGCAATAATTTGAAGGGATTATAATAGTAGTAATTTGTTTCTAGGTGTTATGTTGTTTTCTTGGCAATACTTACAATATATCCTATATATTTTTGAAATAGAAAGATCGGGAGACAAATATTTTTTTACAGTTTTCCCTCGAGACTAGTGACTTTAAAACGAAGTAGACATCAATGCCAACATTTGCCTGTATAGAAATAAAATTGTTAAAAGCATAGAGACCAAAGTCTACATTGAACCTTTTTGCTGTAACTTATTGTTCATTAGAATAAGACATTGGCCAAAAGTAATGCAGTAAGTCTGTTGATACTCCATATAGACATCGGTCCCTATTTCACAGTATTGTTTGTTTAAAATCTAAGATAAAAATGTACATATGCCCAAACAGTCTAAAACTGACATTGTCTCTTTTAGAACCAAGCTCCTGATGGAGCTTACCAAGCTTCCTGTTTGAACCGCGTCGATTTTCACTGTACCGAGCTTTCGACATCCTCTCTGATGTCTTCTTTAAGTAGTACTACTTCTAGCAGTGCAGTGAGTAGTAAATATTGTAGAATCTGGGGGATCAGAAGACTGGACAAGGCCTTGGAAGGAGGGGACCTTAGCGATAAAGAATGGCAGGTTAGATAAGACTAGAGATGTTGGCTAGAAGTTGTATATATAAAATAATGTAAACAATACTTTAAAATTAGTACCAACAAAAACGTAAACACCACACAAGAAAAAACAGGCACACGAGTCGCCTGACTCGTCGCCTGACTCGTGTGCCTTCAACAGAAAATCAAGTTGAAAACGAAATGTGGTAACTGAAAAATTAAAAAGTGTCACCAGGAGATACAATAAAAAAGGAAGTTATGGGTTATAGCTCCCCAGAATTTTCCAGCTAGTGTTTATTTGGATGCGTCTTATTCCCACCTATCCTACTGTTCTCCAAATCCATAAGACGTTTCGTATTAGTACTCATCGACTCACAGTCTCAAATTGGCACGATAACACTACATTACAAGTATTACTAGTCCTTAGTAATTATTCTTTTTCTTTCTCAGGTACCAAGCTACGAATACTATTGCGCAAATCTTAGAAATAATCAGTGGCGCTATTACAACTAAAGAACAACTGGATAAGGTAATTAAATAAACGCTTTCTATCTTAATACTTAATTTAGACTTATTTAGACAGAATCTGTCTTAGCTATATGAGTCAAAAAATGAATATAATCTGGCCCGTTTTCGAAAACTAATATATGTCGTCAATTTGACTTGGCTAATGGCTTAAGCCAACCCAGCTTCACCTTTAAACTTACATGCCTTCCCATGTAGACACACGACGCTCATTTGTATATTGTCTCACTCATTTCACGCTTAGCGTTGCTTGTAAGTTTGACTTCCTCGTATATATTTTTTTGACTCAGCATAGCAAATTCTATGACCGAAGTTGCCACATCTACAAATTGGTGGCATTTTTAGTGTTTTTGTATAACCGCGTATTAGTCACATACATACCTAAATGCATTTCGGGATTTGTCGTAACACTTTAGAATCTTTGTCGATATAGTACAGGTCATAGGCAGTTTTTGGTTGAAATAATATGATCATAAATGGCAAGTTGGAAATTCTTTCGTCATGTCGGGAAACATTTTTCCCGACATCAAGAATAGTTTGACGCTAAATTGGTGATAAAGCCTTGGTTGACTATATTTGAAGTTATTAACCGATGCCTGTGTGCATTTTTTTCTCATTAAAAATATAGCTTATGCACATTTTCCTCAGTTTAACTAGAGTTGTTTTGCCTACTGTGCAAATTAAGCGATGTAAAATGGATGTCTCAGCCTGCCATGCACATGTGTATTTTTCTTCCTTCGGAATATGGTTTATGCATCTTTATTGTTCACTCAGTTTAAGCGTTCTACTATCCTGCTTCTTCAACAAGGTTCTTAAATTAGCAACATTAATTTTATTTGCTCACCTATATCCAAAAGCCCTTTGTAATATGTATAATGCTGTTATTTCTGCTAAGTGTATGCTTATTATTGTGTACGTATTGTGTATTAAAGTGTACGTTAAGTTTTGGATTAGATATTCTTCTTCTTCTTCAAGTGTCATCTCCGCGGCGGAGGTCGGCAATCATCATAGCTATTCGAACTTTTGAGACGGCTGCTCTGAAAAGTTCATTTGATGTACATCCGTACCACTCTCTCAGGTTGCGCAGCCATGACATTCTACGCCTCCCTATGCTTCTCTTTCCTTGGATCTTTCCCTGCATGATCAGTTGGAGCAAGGTGTATTTCTCTCCACGTGTAATATGTCCGAGATATTCCAATTTTTTTGTTTTTTTTTTGTTTTTTTGTTTAGATTAGATATTGCAAACTACATAAAGCGCTAAAATCGGCAACATTGCCTCGTACGAGGTAATTGTAATTCTCCGATTCCCTCCGACACCTTAGGCGTAGACTCCTAGACACAAAACGAGAAAACAAAGACCATTTAGTAACACATAATAACGCAAGAGATATGCATCTCCGTCCGTCGATTTTTGTTTTGCTTATGTATACCCGGTTCATTTCTTATAACATAAACTCGATAAAAATACACTGACCATTATAAGGCGGTGCATTTGTATCGGTTTTTAATAATGTGAACAATTTTGTGAATTAAAAATAAAAGCGCATTTCTTTGATAAGATCAAACAAAAAATATACATTATTGAAAATAAAAAATAATTCTTAATATAATAAGAAATAATTCTTTATGCCCTAAAGTTGACAGCGAGCAGTGTTGCCATTTTGCGATTCGCCATTTTTCGCCGATTTTTGCCAAAAGAGATTCTGTTCAAATTCTTTCTTACGCAAGAGCAAGACTGAACAAAATTTGGTAAAGGGCTTTCTTCTTATCGTGCCTATCCATTACGGATGTTGGACACTAACATGACTATTCTGACTTTGTTGACTGCTGCCCTGAAAAGTCCGGTAGTGGTTAAGTTAAACCATTTTCGCAGGTTATGCAGCCAGGATATTCTTCTTCGTCCTGGACCTCTTTTCCCATGCACTATACCTTGAATTATGGTAAAGGGCTAGTGTTTCCCAATAGTTTATGCTTAAAAGTATGTACCTAATTTTCCCGTTAGCGAAGCGCTATCTGTTGTTTACGTAACAATCTATTTAAATTTTTCTTTTAGTTCCGATCTTTCATCAATGGTGATCAATTGCCCAAAGACTATGTTAACGATGGTGAAAGAGCACTGGAAATTGCACAGAAAAACATAAACTGGTTGGAAAAGTACGAAAAGGATCTAATGGATCACTACTACCCACAACCAGACCAACCAAATCCCTCACCAATTTCGGGAGAAGGCGTTGCGATAGGTTCGAATGGTTTAATTATTGGATTGATATTATCATATTTATTAATTTAATTTTTAATTTAAATAATAATAAGTTAATTGAATAAAACATTTAGTAAGAAATAAATTAATTATATATGTTGATTGTTATAATTTACTTTCTCTATATTATCCAGAAAGACAAAAACGCAATTTGGTCAATGGAATGCTTATGAAGAATTTCGTATTATCGTTGTATAATAGTACAGACATTCAACATTTACTTTAACATTAACTATCGAATTCATTAGCAGAAATTTGAGAATGAGTCTTAATCATACTTAACTTTTGGACTTACATTTAAATAAAAGATCTATTCCCTGTGTTTCCTTTTTTAAATTAAATTAAAACAAAGAATTTTCTTTCAAGAAATATTACTTCTTTTAATTTTTTAATATCTTAATTAAAATATTGTTACAATCGTGGTTGAAAGTCTTTGTTGATTATATGGCAAACTAACCTTTCATTTCCAAGAATTCTCTACTGGCTCCTTTTCTTCTTACGACTGTGATATGGCTGGATCAAACTCCTATCTCATAGGGACCCAATTTCTTTCTAGTCAAAAGATTTTCACTTAATCGACTGGTACCAAATATACTCTACACTTATTTCTTTATTACAGAATGTACTTTCGTTGTCCACTGCTACCAATCCTTGGGGATCGTTCCACAGACTCTGCTAACTTTCTCTTCAAGATATGGAAAAAAAACAACTTGCATATTCTGACCTTCAAATCACAGTAATCTTCCTTTTCCCGAGCAAAACATGACTTCCTTCACTTCAATCCCTCCTTCTCCTTTTCACCAATCAGACACACACGTCCTACATACCACGGCATCCCTTTAGAGCAATCAAATTCTGTGACTTGTCAAACACAAGATCAATGCTATTATGATATCATATAACCTTGGTATTTCCAACTTTTACATACATAAGATCTTTTCTTTGTTTCCAAGATTCTAGAGACAATACAGCTAATATTACTTCGATTATATGTTACCCTGACCCCAAAACTTTCTACTTCTTTATAAAATTTATTTGTAAACAAAATACTTAAACCTTCTTCTTCTTCTAGTGCCGTCTCCACTAATGACGGTTGGCTATAACCATTGCAAATTCGTCTCTATCTTCTGCTTTTCTTAAGAGCGTCTGTGTCTTTAACCCGGTCCAGTGGCGAATGTTTTTCAGCCAGGATATTTGTCGTCTACCACGACCTCTTTTTCCTTCGATTTTACCCTTCATAATGATCTGCAAGAACTCGTACTTATCATTTCTAAGTATGTGCCCCAAATATGCTGTCTTTCGCCTTTTAATAGTGGTCAAAAGTTCTCCGTCTCTTCTAAATTCTCCTAAAAAGCCACATCTCAAAAGCTCCCAGTTTTCTCATTAAGTCAACATTAACACTCCAGGCTTCGACACCATAAAGAAGAATAGAATGAATATAACATTTTATCATCCGATATTGGATTTGCAGATTGAGGCTTTGGTTGCTCAGAAATTTCCTCATCTTCAAAAAGGCTGCTCTTGATTGCACTATTCTTGAGCGAATGTCTCATTTTGGATTCCGATCTTCTGTAATCCAGACTTCGAAGTATTTCATTTTTATCCACTTGCTCAATACCTTCAACTTAAACCGTATATTCTAAAATTGCTAACTTTGGGCTATTAACATTAATCGTTTATGAAAAATCCTCTATTGTTATCATATACTATCGTACAAACATCTATTCTCCTATCTGCTTACTTTCTACTAAATTAGAAAAGCCATTACTCATTCAAATATTTGAATTTTACAAATCTAACATTCTAACATCTTATTAGGGATAAAAAACTATAAATTGCTTTAGAAAAAGTTACAAACTGATCACTCAATCACAACCGTTAAATTTTGTTAGATTGAGTTGTGAAACGGCCTGTAGCAATTCGTTTTTTGAGGGTATTAAATCTATTCCAGTCATCTATTATTTAAGTATTTCTTTCCTATTCCACATTTGTTTCACTAATTACTATTTAACTGGGAATAAGCCACAATTAAAGGTTAAAATACGTTTATTGACGTTTCAATTTCCACTTCGGAAATCGTTCTCAAAATACAAACATTAGTAATTTGTTTCACTAGTTTCTGTTTTTCTTATTTCAAAAACACAAGGGGAGGCCTATGTTTAGAAGTGGAACCGAAGAGGCTGCTAAAGAAGAAGAAGAATATATGCTTATCACTATTCTTTAATTCCTGCTACTATTTTATCTTCTGCATATATTTACCATTTCTTGCTCAATTTATGACTTTTTATATTTGCCCCTCGTGTCCTTCGATTTCTTCCTTTTAGAATGAGTTTTAATATTGATAAAAAAATGAAAACAATGATAATCAGAGACTGTCGAAAGGAACTGAAAATGTACCCAAACATTTTTATTTCCCAAATTCATCTCGACTTGTTTTTATTCAAATGTTTTTTTCATCTCGAACTACAGCTCCATCTATTGTGATATAAAGAAGTGAACAATATTATCAATAGATAGCAGCACAATGCCTAAACTGAAGTAATCAATACTGAGGAGAAAGCTGCTGGATTATGTCGAAGCGGGTATGAACTAAAGATCGCTTTAAAAAAGATAAGTTGATCAATATTTATTTTGCAAAGTTACAGTTTGTATATTTATTGATAGAGGGACAAGAGACTTTATAGAATTTAGATTTTTATTGTATAAAAATATTATGCTTTATTATAATATAGACGTTTTATTTTTTCAAAGCTTGCATATACAGTGTGTCCGTAAAATATGGAATAAATTCGATATTTTCTAAATGAAAAGCCTTTTTAAAAAAATCCAAAACACGTCAATTTTTAAATTTAATGTTCTACATTTTAAAATAAAATTTCATTATACAATGTGATACACATTACAGTGATGACGTCATCGGCTCTTTTTTTAAATGTAAAACCCTGTATTTTAGGACATTTTTAGATCGATAAAAATGAGCTGATTCCAAAAAAGTAATACTGTGGGTCTAACGGATATAATTTGAAAGATATGCGCTTGGAAAATTAATTTTTATTGATTTATAATATTAATAAATTATAATAAATAACTTGAAAGTAATCCAGTAATTAATGCATGACTTACTCTTAAATGTTCGAATTGTAGTCCTTGTTGTATTTGACAGTAACCCAAACGTTGTACAAATTCTTGTAAAACTTTGTTTATGCTTTCTTGAGAAATATTGTTTATTTCCTTAGGAATTCTTGTTTTTAAGTCTCCAATATTTGCAGGTTTCATTTTATAAACAACATTATTTAAATGTCCCCACATAAAATAATCCAAAGGATTGAGGTCTGGCGACCTCGCTGGCCATTCAATATGTCCACGTCTTTCAATCCACCTGTTCGGAAAAATTTCGTTTAGGTACATTCGAACATCTAAAGCATAATGCGGAGGCGCACCATCCTGTTGAAACCATAAACTTTCATCAAAACCTCCAAGATTAATTGTACTGGGGAATAAATTAACTAAAGTAGGAACGAGATACCCACTTAAAAACTGAAGGTAGGCTGGCCCGTTTAAATTACCTTCGAAGTAGTAGGGTCCAATGATTTTATTTCTTACAATTCCAGCCTATACGTTTAGCGGGTATTGTGTATGATGTTCCCGCATCCAGTTGGAGTTTTCTTTTGCCCAGTATCTACAATTCTGACGGTTGACCTCTCCATTTTATTTCAATGCAGCCTCATCAGAAAAAATAATATTTTGAACCGAGAGAGGGTTTCGGTGGCTGTTATTTATCATTATTTCGCAAAATTGTATTCTTTAATCTGGATCATCCCCATTTAATTCCTGTAAAACTGTGCATTTTACTCGTTGTTTTGCAAACATCGAGATCACTACTAACCTTACGAACAGAAGTGTGCGCATCTTCTTCAAAAGAAAGTACAACATCTAATGTTGTAACATAATTTACAGAGGGATGACCTAATTTGCGTGCATTTTCAACCGTACCAGTTTCTCGAAATTTCTTTTCAATTTTACTTAAGTACTGTTGACTGCGTGATGGATATTTCTGGATATTTATCATTAAATAAATTACACACTGCCGTCTGAGTTCGCGATGTGTCTCCATACCCAATCATCATGAGTATTTCAATTCTTTGCTTTACACTCAAATTCATTTCTACCTAAAATTAATTCTAAGCAATAATACAGAACATTTACGAATTAATACAGTTATTTTACTATTTAATTGTTATTAAACGTTACTAAAAATAATTATAGTTTACCAAAAACTAGAAGTCGGCTACTTTTTTGCAATTGATAATAAATAATTTATTTTATAGGCGCATATCTTTCAAATTATATCCATTAGATCCAAGTATTATACTTTTTTGAAATTAGCTTATTTTTATCGATCTAAAAATGTCCTAAAATACAGGGTGTTACATTTAAAAAAAGAGCCGATGACGTCATCACTGTAATGTGTATCACCTTGTATAATGAAATTTTATTGTAAAATGTAGAACTTTAAATTTAAAAATCGACGTGTTTTAGATTTTTTTAAAATGGCTTTTCATTTAGGAAGTATCGAACTTATTCCATACTTTACGGACACACTGTATTTAAATGTCAAGGAAATCAGTGTAAATAGTAAAATAGTATGAATACAGTAAAGTTAACAGGGAAATTTGAATAAAATACATGCTAGAAAGAATTAATAGATATAACAAATACTAATGTATTCATAATTCTCTGTGTTCTTCAGAATCAGATATAGCAAATAATTAGTAACCAAAGAAAATAAGCAATTTAGTTAGGAAAATTAAATAGATAGAGATAGAAACTTAAAGCTGATATCTTGCAAAACTTCATAACGAAAAAAGGACCGAGCTGAACCAGAAATACCAGCAATTACAATCTTCGACAATGTAAAAATAGACTGTTCAAAACTGGACTTAGCATAGTAAAAGCTTAGAAAGAAAAAAAGATTTCAGCAAAAATAAAATTCCCAATGAACTATGCAAAAATAGATGTACAAAGCTTAGACAGGAACAGTCAAACCAATTAAAACATTTCGTCTAACAGTTTCTTTTTTGTTGGAAATCATTTCGCGACACCCCCGGAGGGTCGCGAACCACACTTTGGGAACCATTGCTAAAGCTATGGACAATAAACAATATTATTATTACATGTCTAATACAGAGTCACACTGTACACAGAGAATAATTCTAACATCTCACTCTCTTCGCTGATTAAGGTTTCGCTCGAAGAAATCCGTTTATTTTTTCTCATCAGTACAAAATAAAGCGTTGGTGTCGATAGCATCATTAAACGGATTTTTTTTTTATTTTTCTCTAGTGACAAAACTGATTAAGTAAAAATGTGTGTGTATTTGCAACGCAGTTTCGTCGGTGGGTGGAAAGTTAAAGTGGGAAAAAGTGCCAATAACGAGACATTTTTTAGACGTAAATAGGAGTTAAGTTAGGTAAGTAAAAAATATATAAATATTTGTTGTGCGTTGTATAAAAATATCAATAAGTGATTTTTAAATAATACTAAAAGTTGTAAAATTTGCTCAATACTTTTATTCAAATGTTAATCATCAGAAAATCGTAACAGCCGGATTATATCCAGTTTCTTTCTGAGGTTTTTAAATTGGTATTCTTTTATAAAAGATATTATTTTTTTTGTAACGCTGTATGCAAAAAAGTAATGTATACAGTATTACCAATCTTTTTAGTTTTCGACCACTTTGTAATGGAGGGACGGGGCGGTTTTTACCAAATTTTAGTATATCATTGTACCTTAAAAAGTAGACTACAGCTACAGCTATAGCCCTCTTATTACATAGGTGTACATGCGCTAAAGGTCAAATTTATCTCTTTTTAACCTACATTTGAAGAGGTATATATCTGACCTCTGAGCCCTGTGGACCGATTTTAACTTAAAATATCTTATTTTTTTTGTTATAATGTCAACTTTTTGATGAAATAATTTACAAAACCTTAAAAGATAAGTTTTATTTTATAGATCAAGAAGAACGAAAAGAAAACTTACAAAATTTTATAATTTTCAATTAATTATCAAAATTTAACCAAACAGGGAAAAAATTATGGGGACTGGTAAATGCAAAGATTCTTAAATACGTTTCAAACGAGCATTAATAAATTAAAATCCATTTAATAAATTCGAAGAGACAGCTGTTTCAAAATAGTAATTTTTTCTGACAATCTTAAATTGAATAAAAAATTAAAGACCTTGAAAGAGCTTACAAAACATCCAAGTGAAGCCATCAGTCAAAATAAAAAAATTACCAAAAATTAAATAAATGAGCGATAGTGCTCGCATACAGTTTTTCTTGTGTTTTTGTTTTTTTTTTCTCGTTTAGTTTGTTAAGTTTTAATGTTAAGTTAACGTAGAGTTTTCATAACATCATAAAAACCTACAAATTGTTTTGTAACTATGAACCCTGTTAGTTTTTTTACTTATATTCTAATATGATTACTTTTTGTAGAGAACTAAGGATGCTTTTAAAAAAATAATAAAAGCGAAACGTATTCTAGTAAATCAATGAAGTAGTTAACGTCTTTCATTTGCCACACTTCATTATTTGTACTACTGTTTTTTTATGGATTATTCCTGATTTTATTACGGTCTGTACAATTTTTGCATATATCTTCTATATCTTTAGAAATTCCTGGCCACCAGCAGTATCCTCTTGCAAGCATCTTCATCTTGACTATGAAATTCAGACCATAATGGACATTTTCCATACGAAGCTATTTTTTTGCTGGAATCCCTTCAGGATGTGCTCAATATCGATAAACACGATATGTGCCAGTCGCAAACCCTGTGCTAAATTTTTTATTTAACAAAATCTGAAAACAATTGAAAACAATTTTTTTTGCTCCTATTTTCGTTTATAATTCGGAAAATATTGATCCTAGAGAAAAAAATTATTAGAAGTTAAAAGTTTCGTTATTCAATTTTACACAATATTTTGTTAGCTAGAAATTGAAAATTTAAAGTTTATTGTTAAAAAAATAGCAATAATTGGAAAAAAAAGTACAAAAAAATGAAGTGAATCCTTTAAATGTTTTCGACTTTCTAAACTTGACTTACAAGCTCCATATTCCGCATAGAAACTTTTTAATATGTTTAAAACGTGTGCTAAATTTTGTTAAGATCGGTCGGATAGGTTTTGCATAATAATTTTGCAATCCAGCCTACTGGAAAAAAATCGCAAATTTTCAAATTTATAGTAGGCCCTAAATAAGGCTCTCAGATAGTTGAAAATTTTTATACATATAAAGGAAGGCTCAAACTTTCAAACGCTTTTTGTAAAATTCAAATCGGTTCACTACGAGAGCCTAGAAATTTTTTTAAAGTTTTAAACATTTTTTAGGCTTATAAACAAATTGAATAACTTTACGAGCTTTAAACATATTAATTTCAAAATTTATACACTTAAAGAACATTAAAAGATGCTTCTTTAATAAAAACGATACATTCGGTTTACTGGTTGCCGAGATATTGAAGGTCAAGGTCAGATCTGAAGATTCTTTTCCTTCCAAAAAAAGAAAAAGACTTTAAAAAAATTATTGAAGATTGAGTCAAAATAAAGTTTATTTTGACAATTTTGTTTTAACAATTTAAATTATTTATTAACAATTTATAAATACATATTTGTTTACTAAAAGTAACAATTTACTTCAATGTATAAATTGCAAGCTCAAAAAAATGCACGAAGAAAAAATGCAATTACTTGTTTAACATACAATTGTTTATTGTAAATTTCCCAATTTTGCAATTAAAAATGGTATTTGAAAGTATGTTATTTGAAATCCTTGTCGTCCGAGACATCGATTCAAAAAAAAAGAGCAAAATTGGTTAACAAGAAGCCGAGATAATTCAATTTTTAGCGCGCGCTATGATTTTGAACTCGCCGATTCACATTTCGAGTGAATGTCCCCCACTACCACCTCTCATGCATTCCGAGCGACATTTTACGCGAAAACTGTTTTTTATTTTTCTTTTTGATGGATGTTGCCATAAAGCGCATTACTTAAAACATTTCATATAAAAAGAACTTGACAAGACGAGGGTATTTGTTTAAAAACGAGCCCTCTATCACTTATGGTTACACGGCAAATGTATGCCAACTTTGACCTTCAATATCTTGGCAACCAGTAAGCCGAATGTATCTTTTTTTTTAAAGAAGCGTCTTTTAATGTTCTTTAAGTGTATAAATTTTGAAATTGATATGTTTAAAGCTAGTAAAGTTATTCTATTTTTTTATAAGCCTAATATATATAAAAAATGTTTAAAACTTTAAAAAATTTTCTAGGCTCTCCTAGTGAACCGATTTAAATTTTACAAAAAGCGTTTGAAAGTTTGAGCCTTCTTTTATGTGTAAAAAAAACTTACAACTATCTGAGGGCCTTATTTATTGCCTACTATAAATTTGAAAATTTGCGATTTTTTTCCAGTAGGCTGGGTTGCAAAATTATTATGCAAAACCTATCCGACTGATCTTAACAAAATTTAGCACACGTTTTAAACATATTAAAAGGTTTTTTTTAGGCGGAATATGGAGCTTGTAGATCAAGTTTAGAAAGTTGAAAACATTTAAAGGATTAAGTTCATTTTTTTGTACTTTTTTTCCAACTATTGCTATTTTTTCAACAATAAACATTAAATTTTCAATTTCTAGCTAACGAAATATTGTGTAAAATTGAATAACGAAACTTTTAACTTGTTATAATTTTTTCTCTAGGAGCAATATTTTCCGAATTATAAACGAAAATAGGAGCAAAAACTGAGAAATTTTCAATTGTTTTCAGATTTTGTTAAATAAAAAATTTAGCACAGGGTTTGCGACTGGCGCATATAGTGATTATCGATATTGGGCACATCCTGAAGGGATTCCAGCAAAAAAATAGCTTCCTATGGAAAATGTCCAATCCAAAACAGATTCCGTCTAGACTATTAGCATGGATCAGTTTTCCAGTTCCTATAGCATTGTAAAGACTTTGTACTGTGTGGTCTCTTATAGTTTCAAAACTTAATTCTTTAAAAGTAACAGGTAAAGTTTTTATTTGACTGATTTTAAACTGATCTCCCACGTCGTGATCGAATTCAGAAGTAGTATCAAGAGATAATCTTGACATTGCATCAGCATTTGCATGGACTTTTGTATTTTTATACTTAATTGTGTAACTAAAACTTTGATGAAACAGTGCATAATGTTGCATTCTAGTTGTAGTTACTGTAGGTAAATTTTTAGATGGAGAGAATATTTGAACTAAAGGTTGGTTATCCACATAGAGTTTAAACTCTCTACCAAATAGATAATAGTAAAATTTTGTTGTATTTTTGTAAGTGTTGTGAAGTATAACTTTTGTGAAGCAAATTGAATTGGTCTCTCAGATTCTAACTGGTCATAATCGAGTCGCATTAGTTGCACGTATTAAAAGTAAACTTGGGTCAAAAGATGCCAAAATTTTATCAGAGATCATTTCCCTTTTTACTGCTGTAAACGCTTCTTGACATTTTCTGTCCCATTTGAAAGATACTCCATCTTTAAGAAGATAGTAAATTGGATGTAAAGCATGGCTCAAATTTTGAAAGACCGTCCGTAATAATTTATGAGTCCTACTCTAGTCCTAACTTCTGTCTTGTTTGTAGGTGCTTTTGTTTTGTGTACAGCTTCCATCTTCTCTTTGGTTTTATGTATACAATTTTTTGTATTTTGCAAGTCTGCTAAGAACTAATTCTAGTCTTTGATTATGTAC
The DNA here is from genome assembly GCF_040954645.1 of Diabrotica undecimpunctata. Taxonomy (NCBI): domain Eukaryota; kingdom Metazoa; phylum Arthropoda; class Insecta; order Coleoptera; family Chrysomelidae; genus Diabrotica; species Diabrotica undecimpunctata. The sequence continues at coordinate 11,084,484 of NC_092806.1, forward strand.
TTCATCGTCAGGTGCTGTAATTTTTATGTCATCCAGGACAACTGTCACTCCTGGGATATCTTTTAAAACTTTTTCAATTTCCTTCTGCCATATTGCAGGTGCACTGGAAATACCATACATTAATCTTGTACTTCTACACAATCCTCTGGGTATACTAAGTGTTAAGTATTTCCTATCTTCTGAGCGTATTTCCATTTGTAGGTATGCTTGTTGTAATTCAAGCTTTGTAAACTTATCTCCACCGGCCATGGTAGAAAATAGAGCTGCAATTGTAGGCAATGGGTCTCCGTTCGGCTCGCGGAGATAAGAATACGGCCGAGGTCAGAAGGCCCTGGTTCGGTGTCGGGTTTGTAGAAACGCACTCGAGACGTTTAGGCGTCACGGTCACCGGTATACATTCCTAGTAACCGAGACGAGACTCTCGGGGACCACTTTACTCTCATTCCAAAAGAACCAGGCGAGGTTGAACGAGCTGGGCCCGTACACATCTCTTTTGGCCTTACACCACCAATTGTGGTGTCGGTGTCTCGGCACGTACCGGCCTGGAGATTTAAGAGTGGTAGAGGAGAGATCCTCGGCGGCGACCTGTCTACGTGCGAGGTGGAAATTCCTCTGCCTGCGTCACCTATCCGCCCATGGGAGGGGATAACGGATAGGCGAGGTAATTGCAACACTGGTACTACGGGAGAGGTGGAGCCCCGCGATGCGTATGCATCGTGCCACCTTCATTTTGGTGTCGGACTCGTAGGGGCAGTGGAGGCGCTAACGGTCGTATGCCGAAAGGCCAGGTAGACCAGGGTCCTACGAATTTATTTGGAGAGCACAAAGCACAGCTATGTAGGCAATGAGTATTTGTCTACCACTAAATGCTTGTTAAGTGTACTAAATCTCCACAAATCCGTACTTGACCATTACTTTTAATAACTGGTACTATGGGTGTAGCATATTCAGAACTAATAACTTTTTCTAAAATACCTTCTTTTTATTAGATTTTTATTAGATTAATATTAGAAAGGTGAAGTGTTTGGTTTAACTTTTAATGTAGCTTGTAAACCTTGAATTTTCCCCATACTTTCATGGAAAACTAAAGAATATTTTGTACGTAAATTTTTAAGTTTGTTATTTGTAACTTCAGATACTTCTGGAATGTTATCGAATATTATGTCTAACTGACGTATCCATTCACGACCCATTAATGATGGTCTACATGAGTTTACTATGTAAATGTTTAAACTTTTTGTATCACCCTTGTACTTAACATTGACCTGTGTAAAACCCACCACTTCTAATGATTTTTTGCAATATGTAACTAACTTTAAATCTCTATTTTGTAATTTTAAATTAGGAACATATCTTTTCTTTGAAATTTAACAATGTAACAGCTACACCTGAATCTATTTCAAAAGATAGGCTTACCTTGTTGACTTCAACTGAAATTGTAAATTTTTTCTTGTAGTATGAATGTTTAAAATTTCTTCCGTTTGATCTACCTGATTCTAACTTTTATTTTTCTCAGCAGATCTTTTGCATACTTTGCTCAGATGGCCTCCTCGTTTACATTTGCTACATACTAAATGTTTTTTATTACATTTGTTAGCAATATGTTGTGAAGATCCGCATCTATAACAAAATATATTTTTAGTTTGGTTATGATGATCATTTCTTTTCACATTTGTAGGTTGTATCTGTTCTTGTTTATTCTTGACACTAGAAACTTTATTTATATTAGCACTTGTATTTGACTTCTGTAGTCGAGCTGCATCTCGGTTTGACGTCTCCATTTCTAATGCTTTCTCCATTGTAAGATGCTTGTATTCTAGGAGTCTGCTTTGAATATTTTGGTTTCGAAAACCAAATACGAATTGATTTCTCAGGGCTTTGTTTAAATAATCACCAAATTTGCAAGTTGTAGCTAATCTACGTAAAGCTGTAATATATTCATTGGTACTTTTCCCTTCATGTTGTTTTCTTTGTGAAAATCTGAAATTTTCCACTATTTCCAATGGTTCAGGGTTGTAATGTAGTTTCATTGTATTTACCAGTTCATAATATGATTTCTCGTCTGGTTTTTCCGTCGAAATCTTATCACAAAGAATATCATATGCATCTGGAGCTGGACCCATGTAGTGTAGAAGGTATGCGGCTTTCTTGTCTTTTAGTACTGCAAAGACATTGAATGAACTCTGAAGGCATTGTAACCACCGGTCATAATTCTTGGATGCATCGTAAGTTTCAATGATACATATGGTGTGAACTGAATGGATTGTAGTCTCAGTCATCTTTTACATGTATATGTAATTGTAAATTAGACAGGATTTTAATTATGTATGTAGATTATTTGTAAATTTTTACTGTGGGTCACCACGCTGAAGTTAGGTTATGTATGTTAATAAGTATCAGACCGAGTTGTAAATAATAACAACAGTATAGGAAATACTACTAACTTTAATTATCACTCCCAAACTTAATGCGAATAAATATACATTAATTAAACTATCCTCCCGTCTGTCTCGTCCTGTCTTTCTTCCCATCCGATTGTGACGTAATCGCACTGCATGGTTGCCAATACATCACATATGTATACTGGACTTAATATTTGTATTTCCTTGTAGATTCGATTGTCCTCGTCGCCAAGCTGTTGTATATGTACGTGTAATGTAATGAAAATGGCGTTAAATGTATTTTATGTTCCTTTATTTCACTAATTGAAAACATGTGTGTGGTAACTACATAACGTAAATCCGTAAGTAATGAAGTGAGTAACGTCCCATGATATCTGTCAACGCGTAAGTGTTATGTCATGGAACTACTAAAAAGTCAAGTATATGACAAAGGAGAAGTAGAATATCTTGGCTTCAAAACCTAAGGATGTGGTTCAATACGTCTACAACCGGACCATTCTGAATAGCTGCAAGGAAAGTTGGGATAGCTATGCTAATCGCCAACATCCAGAACGGATAGGCACAGTAAGAAGAGAAGAAGGCATATCGACATATGCAATATATACTGGCAGAGGAGTAAAACTCAGTCATGGAAAAAATTTTCGCGGTTCTTATTACATCAATGAAAAACTTAATAAATGTAAAATATGCTTAAAATTCAAAAAATACCTAATTCATTTTAACGCTTGTTTATTCAAAAGAAAATATAATATAAAAATCTTTAAGCCAAAGTATTTAAACGTGCATATTTTTACTTAATGTATTTTGTTTATAAGCCGACGAAATAATATATTTCATAAGACAAAAAATCAAAGTTACATACAAAGTTCATAATATTTGCTCAAAATAATGTGCACGCCTTAAAGGCAAGTCCCTTTTTATTGGTTTAGCGTTTTATCAAATAATATTTTAGCTTTACTCATACACCTACAAAAAACAATACATTCAGCACGAGTATTTTAGTGGTGTGATTAGTAACACACACCCAAAATTATAGATTCACCAATGTTAAAACTAGTTTTACTGATATGACGACTAAAAAACCTGTCCCAAAATTATTTTACTAATAGCAAGCATTGGGTGTTCTAATTGATTTATAATTAGTTCTGAATTAAACGAATTATATTGGCTGTTACTATTTTAAATATGAAACTAGAAATGTTGTTCAATTAGAGGATTAACGTCATTTTAAAATAAAATAAAACAAGGTAATGTTTGTTGTGGTAGTTTCGTTAAGAAAATATTTAAATGCAAATATTTTTTAACAATGCGTTACTCGGAACTACATAACCTGAAGCTCGTTGCATCTACTGTTGAACATACGCTTCCCTCAAACGTTTTTTATTATTAAACTGTTTTTTTTATTTATCCGCTTCAACCACTAAGGTTATTAGCGGTAGGTTTATGATACAAATAGAGAAAATAAGATACATTTTAGAAGTCATGACTTACAACAATATGGTACATTGTAAGTATATGTGTGTACATGTAACAAAAATTTAATCATAATTTATTATAGAATTTATAGTTATTTAAAAAAGACAGAACTTCATTGAATTTTGTAACCAGTGCTTCTTTCAGGCTGTTGAGTATCTTGAATATAGCCTTGGCTGAAGTGTACTCTGGACATTCTATTATTATATGGTTGACTGTGAAAGGTGTTTGGCATCTTTGGCACATTGGTGGTGGTTCTTTGGAGATTATGTAGTCGTGCGTAAGTCGTGTATGCCCAAGCCAGAGTCTGCTGATAATTACCTGGTCTTTTCTTTTTGGTGATATAGGAAGATTTTTTGAAGATACGTCTGGTTTGATGCTTTTAAGATTTGTGTTTGTTTGATCCCATATTTCTTGCCAGATTTTGTTTACATATAAAGTTTTAGTATCTGATTTAGTGATTGGTATACCTATTGTAGTATGAATGTTCACATTGTTTATTGCTTCAAACGCTGTTTTGTCTGCTAGCTCATTACCAGTTATTCCGACATGGGATGGGACCCATATAAATGATATGGTTTTCCCAGAAAATTGGAGCTGTTGCAACGCGTCTTTAATTAGGAATAGATTTATGTGTGTGGGATAAACATGTTTAATGGCCTGTAAAGAACTTAATGAATCTGATAATATTAGTATTTGATTTTCATTTGTGGTTTTACATGATTTAGTGCGTCAAGTATTGCTTGGAGCTCTGCGGTATAAATACTACAGCCGTCAGTTACTCTAGTGGCAGAAATTACGTTTTCTGATACAGTAGCAGCTGCTACTCCGTTGCAGTCTTTGGAAGCATCAGTGAAAAACAATTTTTAAATGGAATATTCTAGTAAATATATGGTATATATGGTAAAAAAATGCTAAAATATGGTATCAGTAAATACAATGAAATTAGAATTAAATAACATTGTATAAAACTACTATAAAAACTTACAACATGAGGTTAATCCATTAAATTTTTAAATTGACAAAAGATTAAGACTTAACTTATTAAAATTATATATTTATGTAAGTACAATATTTTAATTTTATTTAATTTTGTATAAATTCATTATGACATTGATTATTATATTGATGTTTGATTTATGTCAGAAAGACACTCGTTTCTGTTTATTATATTTTATGTTGTTGATATATCGTCGAGTAGTTTGATTATTTCGCTTGGAATTTCATCTGGACCGGTTGCTTTCCTATTCTTTGATAGCTTTATAGCTCTTTCCATTTCATCGAGTGTTATGTTTGGACCAGTAGATATATTTTCGATTTTGGTGCCTTTTGGTGATTTTAAAAAAGGTTTGGTGCCTTAAAAATACAAAAAATGTCGGTTTATGCTCCTCTTATGGGGGTATAATGCATAGTATTCGACAAAATCACATTCCACTGTACTGTTATACATGACAGGTACAATAATATAAATTTTTCAAAAAAATAACTTGGATTTGTTTTTCTTTCATAAAGTTTCGCCAACTAAAGATTCACTTCTGAAATCCATTTGATTTATATACTTAAGAATATCGTTCTTGACTGATTTAATAAAACCGTACAATTTTATAGAATTGTTTACGATCCGTTCTTCACCCTGTACTCATTTATGGAAATTCTACAGTCATTTAAAGACCACTTCTTTCAAGGTATTTCCAATATATCCTTTTGCAGTATGCACTAAGAGACTTACACAACGCAGTGAGTCAGTTAAACAAATATGGCAAGTGGACCATATATAATATTCAGTTCACATGGTTAATTATCTGCTCACATTTAAGTTATTGTTGTACAGAAAAGTTAAATTTGTAGCATATTTGAAGTGAATATGGAGTTTAATAATAAAAATTAACGAGAAATACTGTATATTGCCTTATACTTAACATACAAAAAAAAGTTTAATCGACTATTTGGATTAGGATTTATTAAATGTAGGACATAACTTATTTTAGTAATCAGTTATGTGCTTAAAATATATAGCATACCATTTCCTTAAACTAATTGTAACCAATTTTAGGCTACTCCTTAAAGTCACGACCTATTTTGTTATCAGTTTTCTTCCATTCCCCCCTAATTGTAATTCGTTTTTATCTATAAATAGGCTATTACTTTTTTACATTATTATGTATAAAATGTAAACAAAAAACATTGACCTACCCATTGTGATGCATATTTTTTTCAAAATTAAATGATTTACGGTGTATAAATGATAATGAGAATAAAATTAAGCGGATTAAGATATCATCGTCTGTCTTAAAAAATCCTCTTATAACTGAAAAATGTTGGTTTAGTATCTACAGATGTTATCAGTGCGTGAAAACTTCCCGAACGTATCCGAACGATTAAACATAAAAATTAAACATAAAAAATATTACTTGCCATCAGTCAGATTTGACAAGTTTGTCAAAGTGAATTTTTAAAAATGCCACGTCAGTTAAGTCAGTTTGATAAAACGAGAATAATTTCAAAAATAGAAGATGGTTGGTCTATTCGACAACTGGCTCAAGAGTTAAATAGAAGCAAAACTACAATCCACAACATTAAAAAAAATTGGAAAACGAGCAGACTTTGGATAGAAGGAGAGGGAGTGGGAGACCAGTTATTACTACAGCCCAACAAAATGAAACATTAACTAATTATTTAAGAGCGTATCCCTTCCATACGGCAAGGCAAGCAAAAGTTAATACAAACTTTAATGCTTCTATAACTACAGCACTAAGGAGAATTAGAAGAACAGATTAAAAAAAAAACGGGTGTGGCAGTCCAGTGGGACTGGAGGTGTAAGTTACACTTCTATATACGCATTCGCCGTTACAAATTTATTTGGGAGTCAATCTGCACAATCATTACATATGTAATGCTATAGGTAAGACATAGCAGAAAGAGAAACAGAATTAATAACAACTTACTAACAATTATTAAACAACTTTTGACCTGTAATAGGAGTATAGTAAATGAAAGATTGAATCAATATTTTGATGAAAATGTATATTTTTATTTTCATATATGTATGAAAGGAATTGAATGCAAAAAATTTTTTTACACATACTCTGCAGTAAAATTCATTGTTTATTTTGTTATTAATATAATAATACAATACAAATTAAAAATGCAATATTCATAAGTATTTAAAAATGATAATAATATACATAAAAATACACTACAATACAGTGCAACATAATTAAATATAATAATACAATACAAATTAAAACGCAATATTCATAAGTATTTAAAAATGACAATAATATACATAACTTTTCTACTTACGCATATATGTTTAATTTACCATGTAATAATATTAATAAAAACGTCCTCCCCGACTGGGAATCGAACCCCGGTCTCCCGCGTGACAGGCGGGGATACTGACTACTATACTACCGAGGACATGACACAGACGTATTTCAAAATTGACAGTTCTGGATCATACAGTGATTTATTGAGATTATTATTTTGAAATACAAAAGACTAATATAAATATGAACATTTAATAAATAATACAAAACATATCACATAAATAATAATATTAATAAATATTTTATTATATATATATATATATATATATATAATATTATATATATATATATATATATATATATATATATCTTTATATAATATATATATAATATTAAATTATATATACAAAAGGAACATTTTTATATTCGAGAGAGGAAGAGAGAGAAAATATATCTTCTGTCTCTCTCTTACTTATTATCTTACATGTGTAATGATTTCACAGATTCACTCCCATGCAAATTTCCAACGTGGAGCGCGCGTATAGAAGTATAACTTCAAAAATTGTGCAGCCGCCGAAAATACAAATTTAGCGAGGAACATAAACAAAGTAGACTCCTATTTGCTTTAAATTAAGTTTTAAATGATCCAGTCAATTTTTGGGACCGTGTAATTTTTACTGATGAAAAAGTATTCCAGTCTCATTATGATTGCCATATTTGGGTTTATAGACCGCCTCGAAATAGGTTTAACGAAAACTATATTTTATCAAGTGATAAGTCCGGACGGTTCTCTGTAAATTTTTGGGCTTGGATGTATAGAGGAGGTTTACGAATGTGTTGGAGAATTGAAGGACGATTCAATACTGAAACCTATTTACATATGTTAGATAATGTGATGTTGCCATCGGTTAGGGAAATTTTCCCCATCAATAATTTTATTTTCCAGCAGGACAACTGTTTAATCCACACAGCCCACCGTGTACCGGATTAGCTTATGGAAAATAGCATTGAAGCTCTTCTTAGCTGAAAAATTAAATGTAGTTCCCCAAAACAGGGATCATTTATGGGCCATCATTGAAGAAACCTGGGAAAGCTTGGCCGAAGATGAAAATTTGTCACTAAATTTAATAAACTCAGTTCCCAGAAGATTACAAGGAGTGATTAATAATAATGGAGCTATGACAAAATATTAACTTTTCGAATTGTAATACATATATTTAAATTCCACACTTGTTCACTGCAAAAATTATTCATTTTTTATTAATTTCAAATTAAATTTTAAATTTTTCCAGTGGGTTTTATTTACTATAGTATTCCACAACTTCCTACAGTTTTGTGCTACACTTTACGAGTAACCAATCACACCTCTCGATTTGAAATTAAACAATAATTTAAAGTCATGTCTAGATTTATTATCTATCATTATTTTTTAATTGAAATATTTTCATAAATTATAATAAAACACGAATCAATGTATGGGTACTGAGATAATGGAAAATTTCAAAATTAATAGAATGTTTAAATATAAATGTGACTGACTGATCGAGAATGCTCGATATTGTTTTAGTTTTTAATATACTAAAAACTTGCGACCTATCGCACAACCCTGCTTTTAGCTGGTTTGATATAATATTTTCGTTGAACTGGCAACGTTGCCTTCGAAATTAGAATGACACATGTGAAAAGCTCAACTTACACAACTTGAAAAACACGATTTTCGGTTATAAGAGTTGTACCAGTTTTTTATGACGCGAACGGTACATCATAAAAATAACGAAATTTTATTGTGATCAAAGCCTTAGGTATTACTTTTTAGCCAAAATTCACACATATAACATCGCTTCGGTTCAAAGCTCGCTTTGTCGTTGTCCGTAATGGATAATTTCATCTTGGTAAAAAAGGGGATGTCCCGATTTAGCTTAAAAAGGCTAAAAAGGCTCGTTGAAAATCACAAGCTCTTTGAAAATTAGCTCCAGTTCATTGGTACGAAAACACTCGATTTGTTTTATACCGTCTAAAATTGGATTATTCACGTCGCTCAAGTGCAAACAACGTGAAACGTACAGTATGAGGATTATATTGAGCTATTTTGAGGAACTTATGGCAACTCACCTGTCTTCTAATTGATCAGGTAATTATTGATAAAATCAGACGAATAGATTAGGCAGAATATGCATTCAATTGTAGAATATTCAATAAGAACATAAAACAGTAGAATATTTAAGTAAAAATGCCTGTAGAATGGCTGAGATTAGTTAAATCAGCTCATAATGAAGTAAGCCTTTTATACGACGCCGAAATCCACTCTTACGCAATTTTTTTAGTTTTTAGTTCACTATTAACTCTTTTTGTACATAACAATTCGCAATTTTATAGTATCTTAAAACGTAATTAACGATATTGGTAAAGGTCACTTTTATCCAATTTAAAAAGAAGTGACATCGGTCCGCAAGGGTCAATTCGGAGGAGTCGCGTCGGTCGTTGTGCCCAACTTCATCTAAATTCAGTGCGAAAGCGATTTCCGAAATCCTTAGGAATGGAGTTAACTTTCCAGCTTTCCAAGAACTTGATTGTTCCCATGGGCGTTCTTCGGGGCGAAGCCTTATTGACTACGATTCGGAGGAATGTTCTAGCCGAGGTTGTTTCGTCAATCTGAACGGATATGACAAAAATTTGTATTATACTTAAATTAGGTTTCGTCTATATATATATATATATATATATATATATATATATATATATATATATATATATATATATCTTGGGTTTAGGTTCAATAATTACTGTTAAATGTGGAACTACATTTTATTATTCCAATAAAATCAACGTTTCGGCAGGCAATCCTTGCCTTTGTCAAGATTCTGAAGTGTTCAAATATTGAGAATAAGATGTTATTGTAAAACATATAATCACTTAACAACAGGTAAAGCGAGACACTACCATTAATGAACAAACACAGTAAAAACTGACATCTGATGTCTCACTGATTACTATCATTAATACATAATTATTATGTTTACATGGGCGTATCCTTGGTGTTGTTGTCGAAAGAAGCAAAGTGGATATGTTACAACTTTAAGATTTTTGTTATTTTAATCAGATTGAAATATATTTGATTTAGGTTCTTTGTATCTTTTTTGCCATTGCCTTTAGTTTTTTTATTTCTATTTATTCGTATACTCGTATCTCCTTCTTTTTGTTTTGTTCGGTTTTTAAAATTTTTATGCTTTTGAAGTCAAAATTCTTCCTCTCATTCTCATCCTTTGTGAGCGCAGTGGTGTTGTTCTAGTCATATTTATGAGAACAAATTCTGGATTGAAGCATTTGACTAGTTTGCCCTACCTACCTTCACAGTAACTACATGGTATCCCGTAAACAACATGTGATTTTTTAAGTTTTGGAGTTTTTGTTTTTAGTGGTGAAATATATGTTTAAAATATTGTTAGCTTTATGAGCCACTGTTATGTTATGTTTGACTAAAAGACTCGCTAGATGTTCGGATAAACCGTTTGTATATGGAAAAGTTGTATATGTGGTCTTGGTACTGTTGATTTTATTGTTATTGGTATTGTTGTAAAATTTATTTAGTCTTGATTTGAAAACAATTTCAATTAGATGTTCGGGATATGCATTACTTATAAGGGCAATTTTTGCATTTTTTATTGCAGTTAGTCTGTATTCTGGATCTGTTAATAGGAATCATTAATGTAATAAGGATTTTTATTTGCGACATTAAAAATAATGTTTTTTAAGAACTTTGAAAGATTCTTAAAGGGCGATTAAATGCAGAAAACGACAGGACGTAGATGTATATTCTTATTGTGTGTTTTAGGTAAGCCATAAATTTTTGGTAGAGTAGCAGTCTGTAGCTTGAGTGATTTTGCTGTAGTTGGTGATATATAACCATTTTTCTCCCATCTGTCAATAAGATTATGATTTATTTTTTGGAAAATATAACAGGTGGGTAACAGTTTTATTGGTGTGTGAGAAAAGGTTTGAAGATGGTGCTAAAAGCAGGGACTTTAACACATCTGAAAAATATGTTTTCTCGAGGTCTGCAAAATAGGCTTCCGAGGCGGCAATGACCTCTTGTTTAGACTTAAATTTCTGACCGACGAGTGCCTTTTTCAAGTTTGGAAACAAAAAAAAGTCACACGTGGTCAAATCTAGAGAATACGGTGAATGGGACAACAGTTCATAGTCCAATTCCACCAATTTTGCCATGAGCACTTTTTTCTTCGCTAAATGGGAGTTGTTTTTTCTGCAATTTGGCGTCGAATCGGCCCAATAATTGCGCAGTAGTACCCTGTGACCTTTTTGTTTTTTTCCAGGTAGTCGACGTAGATGTGAATCTCAGAAAATGGTGGCCATCCCCTTTCCAACCAGTAGGATAGTCTTCGCCTCCTTCGGAGCACGATCACCGGATGCCGCCACTGTTTTGACTGTTTCTTAGTCCCTAGTGTGTACCAATGGATTTATGTTTTGTCATTGATTGCAAAACGACGTAAAAACTCCTTAGAATCACGCTTAAATAGCGCCAAACAGACTTGTCGCCGAAGGAGAAGAGTCACAGTACACAGTATATAAGCGCTCTTTAATTTTGCTGTGCGATTTCCCTTGCGATATTGCTATTTTTCCATTTTTCTAAAATCAGCGAATACGCTCGCTTTCATACGCTCGCTGAAATTTTGACATGCCGTCTACCAGAATGTATTAAATGATAGTAAACTTCTTTTGAGATAGTGGCACCATCGGGCGGTGAGAATAAGTACTTATCAGGCCGCCTACATACATAAAAAGTGCAAATGGTAATTATTTGAAAGGGTAAACTGTTGATGTATTGTCGGAATAAAGTTAAAATTGTGTGCACTTTTTAATATTTTACGACAAACAGGGTTAAATGTTTGGTATAGAAAGTACAGCATTTTTTGTTATTGTGTGTAAACCGGAAGCTGTTGAACACAGAAAAAGCTCAGAATTTACTAGTCAACCTTTAATTATTAAATCTTGAAGTCGCTTTGTATCGAATACTGGCCGTGCAAAAGCAGCTTTCTTTATTTTTCTTTAGAGCTCGGTAATAAACAAAGTCACCGTCAATATTGCAACATTTAATCGAATCATTTCCCGATGGTTCATGTTTCAAATTGGGAAAATAATTAAATTACCTCAGACGACGTCTTTCATACACAAACAACGAAAGATCTCAAGGAGGGAACGGCTACAACAAAAGACCCTACAAAGAATTAATTTACACAGCAAAGCTTAGTTTTGAAACGGAGCTCGTGCTTGTTGTGTCCCGCTTTCGAGTGATTTCTGTGTGAAGGAAGGCTAAGTATGTAGGATTAATCATACAAGTGACAGCAGTCGCTTTTGAAACAAAAGCCGTTGGTGTGTCCTCTATCTCCAAGCCGAGAATTTATTCGGCGTAGTTTCCTCCGGTTATACGATAAATTTTAGAACATCAAAGAATCTAAATATATAAATGTTTGTAATTCATAGGCATATTTTGTTTCATGCCAATTACATTTAATTATTTTTATATACAGCACAGTACCAAAATTGTAGAAAGTGACTATAGATAAATTCACATTCAGATGGCAGCGTTCCAGAGATAGGCCTGTACTTTCTATATGCCAGAAATAACTACATTGTTGTCAGTTTTTAATCGTACCTACAATCGTACATCATGGGCCGGCTCCTATAAAAGAATTATAATTTCGGAAATATTTATGAATGTGAAACGGAAAAATACTACATTTTTTTAATTATATAATTTTTCTGTTGGTATTTTAAAAATAGAAAGTTATATTTCGGAAATCTGGTCTTTTCGGAATTATATCTTCTGTTCAAAATTGTTTACAATTCGTGGAAATGAAATAATTATTTGTATAATCCGTTTTTGATCTTAATGTCCTTTTAATGACACACTTTCTCTACCTGCATTTACAGTTACAGACATTAAAAAATAATTTAGAATTAAAAAAATATACCTATTTATAAATTCAAAATTATTGTCTAATGCCAGCAATTATAAATTCAGGTAAATACTTGAGAGTCATTAAAAGAATTTTCAGTTGATATCAGACGTTTGTGTCGTGTCAGTGTCAAAATGGCCGCGAGTGTAATAAAATTCAAAAACGGTAATTTGTTAAATAGTGAATGCAAAAAAATAGTGTTAAATGTTTTTAACTATTTATCAAACAGTAATAATGATAAAAGTGTATCAACAATAGTGCGGGAAGTTTCTGCTATGACTGGAGTCTCTGAGCGAACGATATTCCGATATAGAAGTGAAAGTAAAAATGGTCCACTCGTAACTCCTATAAGAAAAAAAAAGAACCGGTTATTTGAATAGTCGTGAGAATAGATATGATGAAGCAACTCGGTCTAGAATAAGACAAGTAGTGCACGGTTTTTTTATGGACAATATTCCTCCAACCCTTGACGTAGTACTAGAAAAAATTAAGCAAATGGAGCATCTTCCGAATTTTTCCAAGAGTACGTTGAGAAGACTAATGCACGACATGGGTTTTATATATGGCAAACAAGGTAGAAATTCAATATTAATAGAAAAACAAGAAATAGTTGCTTGGAGGCGTCACTATCTCCGGGAAATAAAGAAACTGAGGAACGAAGGAGCCAATATCATTTATATGGACGAATCATGGGTTAATACTGGAATAACCAATGGGCAAGTATGGCAAGATACAACAATAAAAAATAGCCGACAGGCTTTCGTAAATGGACTTACCACAGGTTTAAAAACTCCGACCGGAAAAGGACCAAGATTTGTTTTAGTCCATGCAGGAAACAAAGACGGATTTGTTGAAGGTGCTGACATCACTTTTCTTGCCAAAAAAGGTGCTGAAGATTACCATGAAGAGATGGACGGAGATCTATTTGAAAAATGGTTTGAAGAGATGTTAATACCGAATCTCCCAAAAAATAAAAAGAATGTCATTATCTTGGACAATGCATCTTATCACTCTAGGAAATTAAATTTTCCCAAACAATATTGGGTGAAACGTCAAATTAAGGAGTGGCTCTATGAAAAGGACATTTATTTTGAAGAAGATTACTTAAAAAATGAACTTCTGGAAACTGCTAATGTATTTAAAAATATTTATGACAAATACAAAATTGATTGTATTGGTGAAAAATACAGGAATCACAGTGACGAACAATGCCGTGTAGATGTACATATCTTAAGACTTCCGCCTTATCACTGTGAACTGAACCCAATAGAAATGGTGTGGAGTGAAGTGAAACGGTACGTGTCCTCTAAGAGTTCAAGTTTCAAACAAAACGACGTTAAAACATTGATTTATGAAGGTTATGATAAAGTACAGAACAATGGACATTGGAAAAATTACGTCAACCATGTTATAAAATTGGAGAATAATTTTTGGACAGTAGACAACATTCAAGATGACATTGAACCTATTAGAATTTCATTAAACGATGACTCTGAAGATGAACTAGATTATGAAAATGAAGATGATTGAAAATTGTTATTCGGGGGTATTCTTTTCTCAGTAAAGGTAATAAAATATTTAGTTGATCTGGTTGAAATGTAGCACACTTAAATAACTCATTAATCGACATAATTTCAAGTAGTTATATTAGACGTCATTATGCAAAAAATAAAGTTATGAACATTTAATAAATTAGTGCACAATTGAGGCCCCTAGAACACAAGGGGTGTAAGTGCCAAAAACAAAGTTTTGAAAAATCTTTGTTCAAAGTTCGATATAAATTTAAAAACCTAGGTAGCACTTTTTCAGTTTTTAGCATGTTTTCAATGACATGTAATTTTTGATGGTGTTATTGTTGTTAATGTAGAAAGTTTGAAGCCAAAAGTACGTGCCTGTTGTTAGATATCAGTTGCTAAGTGATAAGCAACTGCACTTACACCCTTGTGTTCTAGGGGCCTCGATTAGGGGTTTTTTGCAATTATCTCAGTCATTTGTTTATGTATTTTAATTTACAAACTAAAAAATTAAAAAACTGTTTAAGATCTGCAACATTTATTTGAAACATTTTTCCCTAAAATGCACGAGGAACAAAATAGGCAAAAAAATGATTTTTTCCAAACTTCATCTTTCTTTAAAAAATAAACAAAGCAAAATTGGCTGTAATTCTTCAAGGAATTATCATCAGTTATCCCTTATCTACCGTTTAGAACATTAAAAAACCTGTAGAATATTTTTCATATTTTTTTCCCTATTAACTGCGGTATTATGTATAAAAGCATTTTAGGAATTATTACCATTTATTTCATTCACGAATTTTCTATTAACAACTTTAGCTTACCTAAACATATCTTAGTTTACCGTGAGTTTGGCCCTGCTTATTTTACAAAAGTAGCAAAACTTACAATGGCAGTAGAATTGGCAACGCTGTTATCCTATATCCGTACACTGCCATCTCAACGTGACTTTATCTATAATATTTTCCGGCGTTATCTAACTGCCCCACGACTATCTGGGCCCATTAATCCCAAGTACCTGCTGCCCCATCGCCGAGAAAGTTGGGGATTAAGTCTTAATGACCGGAAATTCCAAATTTGGTTAAAGTTGAAAGTAAGAACATAAATATTTTCAGTTATTCACTTCAGTTGCAAGTATTACGGTATAGTTTTGTCTGTTAGTGTTTTACTTTTAAATGGCGAATCCAACGACTATGTTTAGTCAAAGGGGAGAACTTTTATTACTAATTAATGAATATAAATATTCAAAGGCCCATGTCTCCAAAGATGGAAAAGTTAGATGGCGATGCATCAAAAAAGGGTGTCAACAAAAAGTGTACACAAAGGAAGGTGATGAAAATTACGCTATTCTTGAGAAAGCATCGGTAGAGCATACTCATGCTCCAGATATCCACGTTGACCGGCAAATTTTTAATTATTCTACAAAGAGGAAATCTGTAGAAGATATATGTGAAAGACCTTAAAAGATTGTCCACAAAGAATTGAGGAACGAAAATTTCAGCAATTTAACGCTGACGACGAAAGACATTTCTTGCGTTCGAAGGAATATCTATGCTGCAAGACGAAAATCCACATCATCATTGCCCAAGTCACAGGAAGAAGTTCTACAAGTGTTAGTGAACTTAGATTTATAAACAAATACAGGTGAAAACTTTTTATTATCTACGAAAAATAATTCCGCAATTTTTAGTTGTTTCACAAATCTCTACTTTTTGTGTAATGTAGATTCTTTGTATGTAGATGAAACTTTTCAATACTGTTCTAAATATTTTTGTTAGATGTTTACTATACATGGCTACAAAAATGGATTTTATGCTCCTCTAGTATTTTGTTTGTTAACAAATAAATCACAGCAATCGTACAAAAGTACTTTTGATACATTAATAACAATGTACAGATTTAAATTTAAATTTCAAACCGAAGCAAATAATTTCTGATTTTGAAATAGCAATTCAAAATGTAGCCAAGTTAGTGTGGGCCGACATTATTATTTTTTGTTGCAAATTTCAGTTAACACAAAATTGGTACCGAAAAATTCAAATTTAGGTTTTTCCTCGGAATATAAAAATCAAATTGTTATTGGAAAAGATTTAAAATTGTTTTTCGGCATTTCTTATTTAGATCCAAATGATGTTGGTGACTTTTTTTCTGATGAACTTTTTAATATTATGCCAGAAGAGTTTTGAAAGTTTGTGATTTTACCTATATAGTTGATAATTATTTAACGGAAGATTCAACATTTCCACTTTACATGTGGACTTCAAATTCATCATCTCTTATATTTACTACAAACGCATGTGAATCATTTCACTCAAAATTTAACGAATGTTTTTATAAATCACATTCTGACATATTTAAATTTACAGACATTTTGTTAAATTTTCAAGCAGAAGTATATGTGAAAATTAGAACTGCACATAGATTCGAAAAAAAAACTTGATAAAACGGCAAAAAGAAAAGTTGATTTTATTGAAAATAGGCTAAATGAATATTATTTTAATCAAAACATTACTAAATTACACTTCGTTAAGTCAGTCTGCAATTATAATGCAGCTAACTTTTAAAATCTAAAATATAGTATTCACTCTTACTTATTTTAATCACTAATTAGCCATTAGAACTAAGCATTGTTATTGTTTAACTGCAGTTTTTGTTATTGTATATAAGTTAATGTAGATTTATAAATAAACTTTATTCGATTATATTGTTATAGTTTCATTATTTAATCATTTAAAATTTTCGGTCATGCTTTGGGAATTGGGTTTCTTTTTGAATACAATAAAGTAAAATAAAAACTATATATGTTCACAAAAATATTATCTAAGTACCTAGGTAGCGTGGGGCAGTTCGTAGTCGCTTTTAATCCTTCTATAAAACTGAACCCATTAAAATCTAGGTAGCGTGGGGAGTCCGTAGTCGCCCATATTTTCAATGGTTACCTTTGCGGGATTGAGAGGAGAGATTTAATGACATGGGATTAGAAAAAGGGTCCTCTAGAAACTTTAAGCACAGGTAAAACTGAAATTTAAGTGCTTAAACAATTCTTGATACGAAACAGTACTAGTTATAAATGGGTCACCTTAACTGAATATTTATTTCTATAAAATATAAAAAATATGTTCGAATAAAAACTAACAATGTAGCATGCAGAAAATTCCTTAAAAACTATCTTATACTCAAATAATAAAAAAATTTCTAGTACGCCCCTGAGCCAAGTATAAAATATTGTCGAGTCTTCGTGTTTATATTCTAAATTCCAGTTACCACTATGACGTTAAATATGATTAGATTTATTTGTATGCGTTAGTTTTTAGATTTTAGCTGAGAATTATTAAAGGTCATTTAACGATATAATTTGAAGGTTTGACGACAATTCCGGTCTGCTTGCCCCTTGAACTTGATACGCGGGGTGAGGGACGGTAGATGCCAGTACGATTAGGAATGTCGAAGTGAATTCAAGTTTTAGGTATGAAAATATGGGCGATTGAAGCAGTCGTGTTTAATTGAGTCGGTCAAGAAACCGGCAAATTTGTCGAAGAAAAAGTGATCTATACTCCAAGTAATGTGTCATTTCAGATCAGAGTAATCACTATTTTTGACCCGCCCATCTTATTCGGTTTGCTTTAATGTAGCATACTATGTTTTCATCTCCATATACTTTCTGGAGTTCATCATTGTATCTTCTTCTCCATTCTCTTATTGTCTCTTCTCTGCAAGGTACATAGATAGTCCGCAGTATCTTTCTTTCCAGTACCAGTAATTTATACGTTTCCCGCTGGTTCAGAGTCCATGTCTCGCTTCCATACGTTATTGTGGGACGAATTATTGTCTTGTATACTCTTATTTTTGCTGGTATTGAGAGTATTTTTGATTTAAGTAAGGTCATTAATGAGTAATATGCCCTGTTTCCAGCAATGATCCTTTCTGCCACATCCTTTTCATATTTATTTTCAGATGTTATGATCGTTCCCAGGTACTTGAATTCTTTGATGACTTCAAAGTTGTATTCATTGATTGTTACGTTTTGTCTAACCCTTGGTCTTGGGTTCTTCGTATCCACCATGTACTTGGTCTTGTCCTTGTTGACCTTCAGACCAACTTCCTTGGCTCCGTGTTCGAATAGAGTGAAAACTTATTTTGCATCTCTGGTGGATTGTGCAATTATGTCCACATCATCCGCAAACGCCAATAATATTTTTGATCCTTGGGCGGAAAATCCGTTTGTCAGTTGTGGTTGAGCTTTCCTTACCGCATGTTCCAGTGCAAAATTAAATAGTAGGGGGGTGAAAGGATCTCCTTATCTAAGCCCGGTGTCAATGAGGAATTCCTCCGACGTGGTGCTGCCAATTTTGATCCATGCGGAAGCGTTTTCTGTGCTCTCCTATGCTAATCGTACCAGCTTTCCAGGTACTCCTATTTCTACCATGGTCTCCCACAATGCTTCTCTGCTAACAGAATCGTAAGCTTGTTTAAAGTTCAAGAAGATTTGGTGTACATCGCGGTTGAATTCCCATTTGGTGTACATCGTCTCTGTACACACTAGCTTCGGAAACTTTTGTCAAAATATACATAATGTAACCATATCGCTTACATTCATATTTTGTTTTCTGGCTCTAAGTCCCTCGAACACAGTTCTGATCATAGTTTTTTTCTTCGGGTGTTAAATTGTGACGTTTCTTTTTGATATACAGTTCACTATATTACTGTCAGTCATATTTATTATTCATCATTAAATTGAATTAAACTAAATTACTTAGAATTCACAAAAAGTAAACGTGAAAGCTCCTTCACTAGTTACACTATACACTAATACTACAAACAATTATGTTCTCTGCTTTATGATACCTCTGTAAGTGCTCTTATGTAACTGACGTACAGATAACAGACAATAAAATTGCTACCTGCACAATGGCGTTATTGCCAGTTACATCACCGTAATTTGCGATAATGTTGTTGATTACAGACCATATCTACCGTTAGATAAATTATATTACCTACAACATTGCAGATAACTTTAAGTTAAATCATACAAGATGACAAGGTTACATTTTTCTTAGAACCCAAATCATTACCAAAAGATTTGAATAGTTTAAAAATAATTTTTTTAAATCAAATAAAAGGCAGATATCGAGCACAGTTTTATTAAATCTTGCTCAAGTACTTTCGCTCCTAGAGCATCTTCAGGGGCATTTCGTCAAAATTAGGCTATCCAACAGTGTGGTGAATGTCATAAACATTAACTGATACATTTACACAACACGAGACAAAGGACAAACAGTTTAACAATTATTATAAAATTCGAAGAAATATTGGGTGACATCAGGAGAGAGAATGGCTCGTGGTCTTAACGGAAATGTTAAAGACTTTAACATTTTAAGGCGTTAGACACAGATGCGTTATATTCCTTCTATTACTAAATATCTACTCGGATTTAATTTTCAAATAGGATTTGCAAGAAAAACTATATCCAACCCAAGAAATCATTTTTTTGTAACCACAACTTAACTCTAAAATTACGTCAAAGAATGATCAAATATTGTTGCGGTTTCGCAACGATATATAAACATTTATATAATATTAACAGACTTTGTGGTAGTTTTGATTCTCCCCGTATATCAAGATTCCATGTACAAGGATGCATCTGTGTTAAAAATTACTAATTTATAAGACGAGCCATCTGCAAAATGGCACAGATGTGTATTTGAGATAAGCGAAGCATCTACAAAAACAGAGTCGAGTTTTATCTCTCAAACCACACATATGTGTATGAGCGTTTGGGTTAAAGGTACCTGAGGTACTTGGCATCGGTCCTTTGGCGTAAAAATGCAATAAGGTTGCATTATCAATTTTGTGTGGTTCCTGTGCGTCGCTGAAGACAATTTGCGATAGCTGTGATGCTATCTTTTTATGGGGTAAAGTACACCTTATAATATTTGTTGCCAAAATTACATTGCTGCATATATCAATTACGTGCATTTGGTATATTTATTTGATATTTGTTTGGAACTTTATCGCATTTGTGCCGCGATCGCGATTGAACGTTGTCAATTGGACATTTTGCATTTGTTTTGTTTTATGTAATATTTACTGTATTCTTATTTTTTTGTATTTTGTCATTACCGATTATACTTTGAATTGAGTTTATTAATATTTGTATTTGTATTTGAATATACACTTTGAATTGAGTTTAATATAATACATATATGTTATGTTTGATTGCATTTTGTGTAACTTTATTAACAAGGTTTGTTCATTTTACCACGAATTACGTATATTATTATATGTGCGCATATTTTTCACTCGTTAACGTTTAATATCAATTTATGCTTTATTTCTAATCATACTCAACCACAGCAATCGAAATCTTAAATTTCTTTGTTGTTAATGTGTTCTTAAAACCTATTCATCAACATCTTTGTTTTGATTTGTAAATGGTTATCTTTTTGATGTTGTTTCATATTAACTAATATTTAAGTTTATATCCTTCTTTATTTATAATTGTATATTGGGTTATGTATATTTATGTTTAATTTCACCTCTTTTTAAAATAGAGTTTTATGCAGTCCACTGGCTTTCATTTCTTTTCTTTATTTGAATATACATACCCAATCCGAAATGGGGAAACCAGCGAGTTCTAGATTGAACAGAATATCATTCCCTCCCCCTTTAGGATGACCCCAATTGTTATATTGAGGTCATCGTATGTGCAGAACGCAACAAATGTTATATTTGGTGTATATTGTTATATGGTACCGAGACCTGGACTGTGAAGGCTTATATATGATCAATCGCAATCGCATTCGAGATGTGGTTGCATAGAAGAATGCTTCGAGTAACCTGGACAACTAAGCAGACCAACAAAGCAGTATTAAATAAAGCAAATGCCGTCCTTATATCATTTAAAACTATTAAGATATCATAACTAGCACATGTTCTTAAAGGAGACCGATATAGAATCCTTTATCTTACATTAAATGGTAAAATCGAGGGTTGCATAGTAAATGCAAGGGGGCAAAGTCCCAAGAACTTGTATAATAGTTAAAAGAAAATGTTCACTCGACGTGGAACAGACGCTTCCAGAAAAAAGGCCTCTGTTTTTTTTCCTTTGTATTTCTTTGCTTTACTTCTTATTTTAATGTGACAGTGTAATACCTTTAATTTGCAACAGTTTTATAATAATTATAATTCTTTCACTAATAAATACAACTCTCTTATTTGTTCAACTTCGTAAATCCACTCCAATTAACTAACTTATTTGGATTGATTAAATTTGTGTACTTAACTAACGCGAATAGTTTTATCAGGGATTTCCTCGATACGCAGAAAGAGATTTTGCTGTCCGACTGAACCTACAACATACTCCTAATTTTATTATCACATCTGTGCAAAGTTTGTAAAGAGAAAAGCCCTCGCTTCCGACAGTGTTTTCAAACTAAAAACAATTTTCCCATTTTCCCGTTTGCTGTCTCTATCGACATGTTTCAAGACTCACCTGCCTAGATGTAGAGGTGCGACTGTTATTTAGAAATAATTTAGGCTGTCGCCGTCTAGAGTTTTGCGTTTTTTACTTAACAAGTAAGAAATGGGAACTGAACTCTACGTTATAAAGCAGGTAAAAAAGACGGTTATAAAGTTTAAGCCTATAGATGAGAGTTTAAGCCTATAGAATGAGTTTTTTAAGAATAAGACAAAGAAAGATAGATGGATAGTTTATTTGACTACGTTACAATAAGGTTTATAGCAAGTTGAAAGTACAAAATTATAAATATTAAACATTACAAAAAATGGAACAATACATTAAAAATATTTAAAACCTTAATATACATATAAAACGTACAATATAGACATCGTAATATAATTAAAATAATATTAAATTTGGTTATGTTGCAGCTTGGGTATTCACAGATACACTCTCGTAATATTTACCTAATGTATAAGGACAGATGGTCACTAGGTACTCATTAACTTGGTTTTTAAAAGCTGTAGTTGAATTAATGGTTTTAAATTTTTGAGGAAGTTTTCTTGTCCACTGTTTTCTGTCTTGAGCAACCTCCATCCAGTTCTCCACGCCCATAGTATTTAGGTCTCCTGATATATTATCTCGCACCTGAGACGAGGGCGTCCGCGTAGTCTCCTTCCAGTTGGGACTTCCTCCCACACCAGTCTTACTGTTTGTTCGTCAGAATGTCTTCTGAGGTGTCCTGCCCATTGGAGTCTTCTGCACTTTATTTCTTTTATGATGTTGTTAGTTCTTATCCTATATTGTTCTGATGCTTCATCCAGCACAGGGCCAAAGATCTTCCTTAAGATTTTTCTTTCCCAAACACATAGTCTCTCTTCGTTTGCTTTTGTTATCGTCCACGTTTCGCTTCCATACATCACAACGGGTCGTATGAATGTTTTATAGACCTGTATCTTTGTACGTTTTGTTAGTTGTTTTGATTTTATAAGGTTTTGGAGGGCAAAAAGACATATGTTGCAGGTCTGGATCCTGTTGTTTATTTCTTGTGATAAGTTATTGTCTTCAGTTATTGTTGTTCCAAGATACTTGAATTCTCTAACGATGGTGATGTTCTGACCGATTCTGTCTCTGCTTTGGTTATTGCCGCTCATATACATATAGTTCGTCTTGTTTTCGTTGATTTGGAGCCCCATCTTCTCTGCTTCCTTCTCGAACCTCACGAAAGTCTCCTTCATCCTTAATCGTGTGTTTCCTATTAGATCGATATCGTCTGCAAATGCCAGTAGTAAATTTGATCCTTCTCGATGAAATACTGTATTCGGTTTTTCGATTCCTGCACTTCGGATTATGTGTTCCAAAGCTAAGTTGAAGAGTTGTGGTAAAAGTGCATCTCCCTGTTTTAGTCCATTGTTTATTTCAAATGTCTCCGAGTATTGTTATCCAACTCTCACCTTACATCGTAACCGTTCCATACACATCCGTATCAATCTGACTAGTTTCTGCATCGCTGTCTACAGTCTGGCCCTGCATACTCTATCAAATGCTTGTTTAAAATCTATGAACATCCGATGAAGCTCACAATCAAACTCCCAGCATTAACAGATAATTACAAAAGTCAGGACCATATGAGGGGTGAAAGGTGGTTCTAGTTGCATCTTGATAAGAATAAATTTTGCAGTAGTATAGGAAAAATAAAAACGGGTTTAAACATTACGAAAAATTATTTCGAGATATTTCAAGAGCAAAGTAATAGATGAAAACAATGAGACAATATCAGGTTCATATACAATTGGGGTTACCAAAAGAAGAATTGAAGACAGAAGTATAAACGAATATGAAATGATGAAATACACAGTGCAAAAAACAAACACAGAAGTGCTTCGATATGAGACCACAACTAAAGAAATTAAAGAATGGTTCAATGAGGAATGTCAAGATCTAGCGAGAGGTAAATCCAAAGAAAGACAGTCAATACTATCCAATTATAATGAAGCTAATTAGCAGAACTAAAAAGAAAAACTAAGAAAAGATGCAGAGCGTTAAAAAAATAGCATTCTCAGCATAGCATAGTTCTAAATTTTATACAAGTGAGTGGAAAAACAGGTGTGGCCAAATCGAAAACGTGTTATAGTTGTAATATATTTTCTTAAATAATTATATGGCTGGAACCACATTTTCTTCGGTATTTGCTTTTATATATTCAAACATTCGCTCCAAATTGTGAGGAATTTCATTTTATTATAACCGATTGCATCACAAAAACTTACAGGATGTTTATTAATCAAACTATGTTTAACACTTTTTTTCGCTAACCTATCAATATGCTCGTTATTTTTGGGACCGATATGTGCTTTAACCTATACAAAATTAATGTTTTTATTAGCTTTTTCCAGATTCATATTTTGGTTTTTTATCTACATATCTAATATAATTGGAGGAGTAACTTGGGTACTTCGCCAAAACCAACGATAGAAACGATAGATAGAAACCACTTATCCTTGTCAAAATATTCTTACTTATACTTAAAGGTTTTAAGATTATAAAGCTTTTTATAGAATTGTAATTTATTTAGTAGTTTTTTAGAAAAAAAATTGCAAAAATCACTAATTAAGACACAGGATAAGTTTTAACTGAGGTTATAGAGTTTTTATATCTGCTATTTACGAGTAAAAAGTCTATCTGGTTTCTGACAATGTGGTTTTCTGTATGTGAAGGAGACGTCCATGTGTATAGTCTTGTCTTAGGAAGCTGAAACCAAGTATTGGCAATTACCATATTCTTTTCTTGGCAGATTTCTATGGGACTTTCTCCTCTATCGTTTTTAGTTCCCAATTCGAACTGTCCAACTATATTTTTAACTGTACATACTCCAATTTTTACATTCAAGTTTCCTAAAATGTAAGTAATATCTCTAGATTTTGTTAACTTGATTGTATTGTGCAACTCTGAATAAAACTTTTCGATCTCATCTTCGGTCTTATCAGCTGTGGGAGCATATACTTGGATCATATTAATATTACAGGTCCGTTCTAAAATTTTTAGCATTATTATTCTTTCTGAGATTTGAATCACACCTAGCAATGATTTTCTAATAGTGTTGCTTATGATAAAGCTACTCCGTATCGATGATCAGTTTTGTCTCCTCAAGTGTAATAAATATTGTGCTTATTTATTAATATCTCTTCATTTCCTGACCATTGTACATCGCTAACCCCAAGTATATCTATATTTAGTCTCTCATTCTCTTTAATAACATTATGTAATTTTCCATGCTGCTACATACTTCTTACATTCCAGGTAGCTATTTTTATCTGAGAGGGTTGAGTATTTTTTTTTTTGATTTTGGTCTCCGATTACCATAATCAATAATGTCTCTTGCGTAAATAGTGCTAGCCATTATAATTTATACTAGAGATGTCATCAGGGACCTTTAATGCAGTGGTTTCTCGTTGCCTTCTGCATTCTGATGCCATTGACCACTTTCTTGGTTCTTCCGCCTTCGAGACCAATTTCTTAGTCTCAAGACATCAGAGTGTCCTTCCACTTACTAGCTCATCCGCCCTAAGCCGTTGGCCAGTAAATGGTGAATTGCTTATCCCGGCTAAATCTTTTGGAATTGTGGAATTCGCTGAAGTAAACACATTTCACTGAAAATCCTCAAACACTATTGCCAATTCTTACTACATCAAATCAATTCTAAGGCTTCTTCTTCTTATTGTGCCGCCTTTTAACGAAGGTTGCGATCACTTCTTTAAAAGTTTCTCTATCTTTTGCAACGTGAAATATCTGTTCAACACTGAGGTTAGTCCAATCTCTGGTATTACTCAGCCAAGATTTCTTCGTTTTTTCCAAGCCGTTTCTCCTCTCTAGTCTTCCTCACATGATGATGTGTAGAAAAGAGTATTTATCGTTTCGAAGTATGGGGCCCAGATACGATATTTTTCATATTTTAATTCTATTCATAAGCTTTCTGCCATGTCCAATTCGTCTTAATACTTCTTCGTTTTTGCAGTACAAGGAATTTTAAGAATACGCCTATAGATATAGCCACACTTCGAATGCCTTCGAAAGTTCAAGCTTCTCCATACAGCAATTGCAACCATACATAACATTTTACCAACCTCAATCTGATAACCATACTCAATTTCTTATTTGTAAACATCTATCTTGTAAGAATCTAAGGCTACATCAAATAAAAAAACTCTCCCAACTCTACATTCATATTTGAGACCCGTTAAAATGAAACAGATGTGCTGTAACCTAGTTGTCGAAAAATTTTAGAGAAGACTGTGGTAAAAAGTTCGCATTCGGGTATGACAGTAAACTTTGTTAGAAAATATATTCGACATTTTTCCGACGGAATATAGGGGTTGTAAAAAAGCCTTAAATACCATGATACACAAAGACAAAGACGTAATAAGACACAAAACATAGATACCAAAGGAATGGATTTAATGGTAAAGACTAATAAATAATGAATGTTAGTACAAATATGTAAGGTTGGAAATTACCAATTTTCTAGCAAAGTTTGTAAATGCAAATATTTGCTTAAGCCAATTAGAACGCGACATCCGGCACAATCGGCTCGCTATCGTATCAAAGGACACATTAAGTTAAGACCTCGCTTGAGGTCGGCACTTGCAGATTTCCCTCTGCCACAATTCCTGTCTAAAATATTAAAGTTCTCTTTGTATCAACTTCACAATAGACGGTGGCTTACAATTATGCTTTACAAACCAAGCTGAGCTTTGTCGTAAGTAAGATGTCCCGGCGGAGTACATGGAGATACAATAAGGAATATAATTACTAGAATTAATGTAGTAGTTTGTTATAAAAATATATGTACTTAAAACTTAATACTAAAAGTGATTCCAACAATGACTGTTTCATTTGCTTAAAAACTTTTAACGGTTTCAGAAATGAACTTTTATTTAATATTATTTTCTTCTTTTTCATTCTAGGGTTTGGGTATTTATGCTAAAACTTTGTCCATGATATATGGTAAAGTTAAGTTATCATGTATCCCACCCCTAGACTGGCAAGAGTATTAAATTCCTTTCATAATTTTAAAATAGCAAATAAAACAGTGTATAAAATTAAAAATTAACATACTAAACTAAAAGATACTACACGTAAAGAGCAAATGTCACATGTAGTCTACAGTATCCTTTTTAAATACTGCAATAAAGAATACATTGGTCAAACAGAAAGGTACCTGAACAATCGTATCACATCAGACAAGAGTGACAGTAGACTACGCCAAACAAGATAGTGCTATTGTGAGTAATATACAACAAAGGTTCTCGAAAATGACAAACACTATAGAGGAAGCAACATCCAAGAACATACCAAGAACAAAAATATTTAGAAAAATTTAAATTTTTATGCTAAAACAAATCCTGATCAATTGCTATGAATACAACATTTCACTACTACTTTTCATTGATTACAAAGCCGCCTAAGAAACAACAGACAGAAACAAATTAATAGAAACGCTAAAAGAATCTTAACTGCCAGAAAAAATAGAAGATTGGCAAAAATGATAATAATTAAAACTATTTGTGTTGTGGAATGTAATAGTACAGTCTTAGAAGAATTCTAAGTGAAAAAGATGTTCGCCAAGGAGACCCGTTGTCTACCTTGCTATTCAATATAGTTCTAGAAAAAATCGTAAGGGTTAGTGGGATAAATAGGTCCAGCACTCTTTTCTACAAAGAAAGGAAAGCTCTAAAATGGAACTGAAAGTTGTTATTAATACATCCAAGTACATGGAAATCTCGTTCAAAAAAGGAATAAACACCAAGGGCTCCTTTGAATTAGAGGTGAAGGTTGAATCAGTTGTAGAATTTGAGAAGGTGGATGAATATATTATGTACCTAAGTACCCTTATGTACATGTAAGGAAGAGACTAAAATCAACCTGAGAGTGACCAAGAGCGACAGATATGCTGGGGTCAAGACCAAGAGCAACACAATCCTATACGCTGCCGATACATGAACAGAATGGAGAAGACGAACTGATGTAGAAGTGTACCACTTGTATGCTAATCCTACAATAACAAAAGTAGTGAAAAACGTAGACTAGAATGGCTCAAACATCTAGAAATATTGCAAGGTTTTAGATGTCAAGAATATTGGTAGGAGAGTACATGAGGGCAAAAAAGATAGGAAGGCCAAGAAAGAAATGGAGAGCTGTAGTGACGGAAGATGTCAGAGAAATGAGCATTAGAGATTTAAAGCTGACAGTTAAGAATAAACAAAGATGGAAATTATCCATCCAGTGGTAGGTCTAAAAGGGCTGTTAATGCTACACATACATACATGAAATAAATTTACGCGTTTCGCGTATGCGTATTCGTCTGACTATTGGTGTCATCTGTTCTATTAGTGAAAAAAGTACAAATATAACATAAATCACCACATTTTGCATGATTAAAACGATTGCAAAATAACTAACAGCGAAATTTATCAAAGCAGGTTGACTTTATATACGGTTTTTAATGTACATACTGTCACGAAATAGTAAAACAGTATGTATTGCATAACCCGAGACTATATAAGGCTAAATTTTAACTTATTTCGCCATATAGTCACAAACTGAATTTATAACAGCAATTTTCTGCATCATATCTGCGGGCAGAGTTCTCTTTTTCAATTTTCCCGCTGATATAATGCCACATTTTCCCCTTTTGAAAGTAAAAACCCGGATATATTTATGAAACTGAACGAGGAGGCTTCGCAAAAATGACACATTAGCGTTAAATGGGCGTTTGCGAATGCTAAATTGAAAAGTATATTAAAATTTTTGTAAATTCATATAAAAGAAACTCTTTGATTACGAAGTTTCGCTGGTACATACGAAAAGAACAACTCCAAAAAACGCGGTGAAAGATATAATTTTTAATAAATGCGGCGAGGAATATTATTTGTAATAGAGGCGTGTTTTACAAAAACCGCAAAAGTATAAATTTAACGAAATTGATTTAGTGACAGCATCTATTACAAAAAAGAATGTTTTTAAGAGCTTCCAATGAGATTCTGCAAAAAAGACACAAGTACTAAGATTTAAGTAATCAGAATGTCGATGTTTGCGCAAAATGCACCTACGTCCTTTCCATTTCGTCCAAATAACGCACAAGTCCGCAGCAGAATAGGACATGTGTGCTTTTTGTCAAATCAGTTTGTTATTGTAAGGCTATCAGACTAGACGTGCTGTTGTGAATATCTAGATGCTCTGGAAAGAGGCCATGGTTAAGTTTTAGCCGGGTTATCAATAAGGAATGCACTTTGTTATAGTTAAAATTAAAATAAGGAAAATTTTTTGGTAAACATGGATGAATAAAAAGTATTGGTTTCTCGAAGTCTTCTGAACTTCTATATACGTTTGTATATGTATTTTGACATCCATCTATTTGACCAAAAAGATCTTTAAAGTAGTAAACGTTTGTAATTTCGGATATCTCAAACGTATTTTTTGCCATACTGTCCACTAATTCGTTTCCAACTATTCCATTGTGTCCTTTAACCCAGAGTAAAGTAACTGTTTTTTTTTGTGAATTTTAGTTCATATAATAATTTTTTGATATCAAGTATAATAGAGTTTTGAAAACTATCTAATGGATGAAAAATAAACGGAAAAATATGTACGAATAGCTTGTAATACTGCCTGCCTGAGAATCTGATACTATTACTGTATTTTCACAATAATTAGTGACACACCAAGCTAGTGCTTTCTGTATAGCAGCAACCTCGGTTGTAAAAATAGAACAACATTCAGAAATTCGATATTTCTCAATATAATTGCTTTTTGAAACAAAAAATGCAAAACCAGCACTTTCAACAGTTTTTGATCCATCTGTATAAATTATTGTTAAATCTTCCGCTTATTTGCTTAGTATGTATTTAAATATCAGATTAGTTAAAATTGGCAAGTCTGAATAAGAGGGCAATGTAATGGTTGGTTCGGCTATCAGAACTTCACGGTCTTGTTCGTAAAAAGGAAATTTTGGTAGCTGTAAGATTGAAATGAATTCGTATCAATAAAAGATTCTGCAGGAAGAGGAGATCCAGTAAGAATTTGTTAAGATTTCTGTCAAAAGTAAACCTTTTTTGTGAACCATAGTTGTATTAAACGATCTGCATGTTATTAGACGTTTGTTGGCTAACATTTGCCTACGTATGTGTAAAGGTTGGGCTTCTGCTAGAACTGCTTGGTTTGGTGAAGACATTATAGCTCCTAGACAAATTTTTATTGAGTAAAATAGTATTCTGTCAAGTGTTCTCTCAATGGATCGTATGTAGGATCTGTAATACATTAAAAATATATGTTGATCTGCACCCCATCTTTTTTTGGAAACGAAGCACAGGAGGTTAATTCCACGCTCGCACTTTTCTTTTACATATTTTATATGACTGGACCACAAGAGTTTTTTTTATCTAGGATCATGCTTAGATACTTATACTCTTCTGCTAAGGGAAAAATATAATTACCTATCTGGCATTTGCCTGCGACTTTTTGTCCACGTCTAGTGAAACATACAATCGAAGATTTTTCTTATGATATACTAAAACCCATTTGTTTTACCCACTTATCTATCTTACTAAAGCTAAGTTTTAGATTCAACATACAAACTTCATAGGATTTATGTCTGGTATATAAAAATATATCTTCTGCATATTGAGTTATTTTGCATTTGTCACCCATTAAACCAAGCAGATCTGCAGTATAAACATTATATAATAAAGGACTGAGAATTGAGCCTTGTGGGAGACCGTTAAATAATATTCTTGGACCGTGTAATACATTTATATGGTTTCATAAGTATATTTTCTGTTCACAGACAAATTTATTATATTTACAGATAATCTTTTATCAAAAATATACGCCACCATTTTTGAATATAATATATCCAAATCAATCACGTCATATGCACCCTTTAAATCTAGAAACAAACACAGCATTTTTTGAGAAACAGAACTTAACTTGCCTTATTTCAGTGAATTTTATTATTAAGACAGTTTTACATTATGCTATTTTCATGCTAGGCAAGAGCCATGCAAGACAGATCATGGAACTGCGCATGCCCACGGGCTATTTCCATGCAATTCCTGTGCTAGACGAAAAATTAGAACATGTTCTATTTTTCATGCTATTTTCTTGCAATTTATCGTTAAAATATATGTTGCCAACATAACAATTTATAATAGATTACAGAATAAAACATAACCTTATCTCTATCTTTAGCGTATATCATAAATTGCCCTACATACAATGGGAATAAATTGAGATATAGCTGATTCTGATACTCTAAAATTGTACATTAGAGATCGAAACGTTTCACCAGTTGCCAGATACCTTAAAGTTATAATTAATTTTGTCCTTGATGGAATGCACTCGCGAAAATTGGTATCTCTTTTCTGAATTAAGGGATTAATTTTTTCCAGGAGCTTAAGGAAAGTGGACTCGTTCATTCGAAGAAAGGTTTTAAAACTTTGAAGGTCTGTAGCATCCAAGAACTCTTGGGGTAACTTCAAATTTCCCAGTCCTGCATTCAACCAAAGTTTGACCCAGCATTTTCTAGGTTTTCTTTTTTTATTATTTTTCATGATTGTTGCTACAACAGCAATATTCAACAATAACAATGTTTTCTTTTCTTTGGTTGACATCCTTCACCCTTTTAATAACCATAAATAGTGTATATTTATTTAATATATTATTTATTTTAGTACTTAATTATATTTATTTAAAATAAAATAACCTCAAATTGATAAATATTTTCTCTGTTGGCAACAATGAAAGTGGGATCTAAAATTGCACAGAAATATCTCTGATGTAAAAAGGTCAAGCTAGGCAAGAGATGTGCCATGCAAGACGGACTTGCATAGCATGAGACTTGCATAGCTTAGATGTAAAGCTGCCTTTAGAAATATACAAAACTCATAGTGCGAATTTCACATACAAAAATAGGGCAAGGGAATCTGAAATCAAAGTTTGCAAAAAAGCTTTTTTTCAGCCTATATGGCATCAAAGGTGCTCGTCTAAGGCGAATACGAGATGCCCTGATGATCATTGAAGCTTCTCCCACAGATAAATGGGAAATCCATCAGAACAGACAAAAAAAACTCCAGAATGTATTGTCGAACTTATTAAAATCCACATTAAATCATATCCTGCTAGACAGTCGCAATATTCATGTCCGTAAGAATCCAAACTGTTTCTATTTACCAGAATCTGTTACAAGGCTCTACATAGTATGTTTCTGCGAAGTTATAATACAAACATCCCGTATAAAACCAACTGGAAAGTATTCAGAACATATTTTAATATTAAATTTGAATTTCCGAGACTGACACTTTCTCGGAGTGTTATAAACTTTCTCAGCAACTTATCCGTGCCGATCTTGGTGCCGAAGAACAAACGAAAATAGAAGTAGAAAAAGTGTTACACTTTTGTAGGGCTATATCATTATTTTAACTGAAACGAAAATTTTAAATAAAAGCAAAAGCTGGCGAAGTGGTATGTGTTAGTTTTGATTTTATGCAAAATCTGCCCTTTCACATATACCATCTAACCCTGTATTTTATAGCCGGCAACTATAGTACAATGTTTTTGGAATCCATGACAAAAGAACTAATGATGCCTCAATATACACTTATCTCGAAAATAAAGGCAAAAAGGGTGCCAACGAGATCACTTTATTGTTGTTAGAATACCTTAAACATAACATCCTTAATCACAATTTAGTTATTTTTAGTGACGGTTGCCCAGGGAAAAATAAAAACTGTATAATGACCTATTTATAATAAATCCTGATACATATTCTAAAAACTCTTTCGATAGAATACATATTTCCAATGAGAGGCCATTCATATCTGTCAAATGATTTATGTTTTTCTTTAGTAGAAAAAAAGAAGAGATGCCTAGAGAATATAGACCAGAATATAGAAGAGTATATAGACCAGAGGATTGGGATAAAGTGATTTTAAGTGCCAGAATAAAACCCAGCCCATTTAACTTGGTCAAAATTAAGCAATACGATTTCTTTGATATCAAATCTGCAACATGCAAGATTCCTAAAAAATCAGAAGCTTGCTATTAACATTAAAAAACATCAGGATTATGAGAAATACCAGCTAAACATTTACACCATTTTTAAAGGATACCTATAACTGACCATTTTGAAGCAGTATCGTTGCCAAAGCAAATTTACCTTGTTCTATCCAACTTGACGGACTCTACCTGCAGTTGCTTTAAATAAAGCAGAACACTTAAGATCGCTATGTAACAGAGAGTACTACGAATGTATTCTTGATAATAGAACATTACCCAACTCCGACCTTGAAGACGATGACAATATCAGTTAATGCGAAGTGATCTAGACCAATATCTGCACTAGTATGTGTATTTATTCTGTTGGCACTATTTTTGTATTTATTTATTTACTAGAATATAATCTATCTAATTTCTAATTGTGTGATGTGAATTATCTCCTGGTTGTTATTATCATATTGTGTTCTTGATAGAACTGTTGAAAACATTGACGAAAGTAGGTCTTAGTAGAGAGCATGTGGATGCTATCACAAATATATACAAAAATGTAAGAAGTGAAGAAGTGTCTTTAAAAAAGGAAACTTTATATCTGAATCATTTCCAATAACAAAGGGGCTTAAACAAGGATGTTGTTTATCTCCAACCTTATTTAGAATATATATTCAATAATCGCTAGAGTAGTGGAGGAAACAGGTATCCGGAATGGGAATAGACATAGGCGGTGGTAAATGTCTAACAACTTTATTTTTCGCAGATGATCAGGTAGTCGTAGCGAATGATGAGGAAGATATATACTACATGTTTAGAAAACTAAAGAAAGAATATGAAAAATGGGGTCTTAATATAAATATGTCAAAGACAGAGTATCTTAAAATAAGAGATGATGAAGAAGATCCAGAGTTAGAAATTAGAAACACAAAAACATGCGATGAATATAAATATCTCGGATCTATAATATCTAAAAAAAGCACTACCAAAAGAGACATCGAAAACAAAACGCAACAGGGAAAAAAAGCGGTAAACATTCTAAACTCTCTACTATGGTCTAAGGATATTAGACGAGAAACGAAATTGACAATCTATCGAATCTTGGTAGAGCCTATTATGACTTATGCGGCAGAAGTTTGGCAGATCACGAAAAAAGATAGAAAAAGGATAGAAGTAGTAGAAATGGATTTTCTAAGGAGAGCGTGTGGTGTATCCAAAAAAGATCATATATCAGGAATGAAGATATTAGAAGGAGGACAAAAATACTTTATATTCCAGTGTACAAAATTCAAACGTGACAATTAGTGTTGTATGATCACGTAAAGCTAATGAATGAAGATAGATGGCCAAAGAAAGCTTTAAATTACTTACCAAAATAAAGAAGAAGAAGAGGAAGGCCTTCAGTTGAATGGGAAGAAAATGTACGGCACATAATGAGAGATAGAGCCATCAAAGAAGACGAATGGATGGATAGAAAACGATGGCGATCAAAATGCGAGAAGCGGCAGAGGCTGTACTTTCAAATTTCTGCATAGTATTCTTAGTAATTATAAAGGACTTTATCTTGGTTTCCGAGGATGATGATCAGAAATATTTTCTTAGATGTTGCCACCAATTGGGGTAGTTTCCTGTTGCCCTTTTCAATGATTTTTGTTTTGTGTTAGGTTTACTCCTGGAGATTGGATAGGGTGTGTAAGTATTCATGGTTATTTGAAGGAGAGCTTGGGTTGGGGCATGACTTCTCCCTTTGAAGGAATTGGGCGATAATCATGGTTTGCATGGGCAAAGTCAAGTCCCTGAAGTAGCTATATCTTATACCGGGATCGTCTAAGAGTATCCATCTTTGACTCTAGGTGTGTATATTATATTGTTGATTGTGTTATTTTTTTTCTTCATTTCATTTTCGCTCTGTTAATTCCTTTTTGCCCCTTAATATTTTTGTTTATCTGTGTATGTCAATATTTTTTGCTTGTTTTTTTTATCTTATTCTTTTTATCTATCTATCTTTTCTTTTATTCTATATCTTTTTATCTATTTTAGTTATGTCTAGTGGCTTTTGTTCCTAACCATGGACGTATAAACACAGATGGACTCAGTTATTTACATAAAAATGTGAAGCCAAAATTATTTGACTAGGTTACATTCTCAGCACCTTCAAATGTTGTTACGTTTTTTTATTAAAATATCTTATTCACGTATCGCTGAAAATATTACTATATTTATTTTATACTCTACAGGTACTATCAAACCAAAATAATAATTTATTACTTATATTAATATATTTAATTGTAATTAAAACATCAAGTGTGCACATAGTGTGCATATCATTTAATAATAGCGTATAAAACAGATATCAACCAATTATTTTATATGTAGAAGCACTGAAAACTATTTATTAATGGCAACGGTGTTTACATTTCTCTGTCTTATGGCTCTACGTCAAACTTCAAATGCTGTTCCATGTCATGTCCATGTTTGTTTACTTTTTACCCAAGATGAGGTAAAGTTGTTTTTCGATATTTTGGCTGTATTTTAAGTGATATTTGTAAATAGTGAAATAAACATATTGTAATAATGGTGCTACAGTATTGCATTTGCAAAAAAACGAAATATTTACTTCCCAATGTCTCATTTAATTTGTAAGTACTGTTTGTTTACATTATTAAGATGAGGAACTGAGAAAGCCTGTTTGTTTACATTTTAAAATATGTCTTTCATAGGCGTACCATTGGGTTTATTCATATTCATTAATATATTGAACAAGATATTAGTTCATGAAATTAGTATAGACATTTTTAAATTGTAAGTAGACATCATCTGATTAAAAAGATCTGTTTAGTAGCTTTTTAATTTAATATTTCTCATGAATTCAAATAAATTAGTGAAATGAATAAAACTCATTTATTTTTTATGTAGGTTTCCAAATAATATTGATTAATGATGAAACTTACTCCAAACTTCAACAGAGAAAACAGTATAAAAACCTTTCAAAAGCATCATTTTTGGTTATTAAAACTTGTAAGGAACCTGAAAAATATTTCAGATATTTTAATAAAACTATAAATATCTACAACAGAGGAGTTAAAAACCTTATGAATATTTTGATTAATAAAACCATACATGTCCCAAAATCAATTTATGAGCATTTTGGTGACCATATGTATGATGAAGATGCAATCGATAGTCACTCTATGCAACTTTTAAAATTGGTTCTTGAGCAATATTTTAAAATTGGAATTCATCATGAAACGAGGACTACTTTAGATGCTAACACCGTGCGCATAAGAAGCGTTCTTACTAAGACTGTTTTATTTCGCAATCAATAAAA
Organism: Diabrotica undecimpunctata; assembly: GCF_040954645.1. NCBI lineage: Eukaryota > Metazoa > Arthropoda > Insecta > Coleoptera > Chrysomelidae > Diabrotica > Diabrotica undecimpunctata. The sequence goes on from NC_092806.1 coordinate 11,120,944, forward strand.
ATTTATTTCTGTACCAACGTCTTCTATTATGTCTATTTACCATTTTTACTTTAATATTTCTGTTCGCTAAATAGCTTTCCAATAATTTTCACGCCTACTTTTTAATAAGTAGGTATATTTGCAAATAATTTTATGTCAAATGCCAGCTTTGGAATGATCAATAAATATTTTTGTAGCAGAAACCCTTACTACGAGGAATCTATTCATATTGTATTAAAACAAATTTGTCACAATTTAAAAAAATATGTTTTAATACAATTATCAATAAATATAGGTATGTACTTAAATTTGACAAATGTATATTTTTTAATTGTTTTTTTTATCGTAGGATTATTTGATACCTATTAAAAATTAACTTGAGCTCAACTATATTTTATTGTAATAATTTTAAAGCAAATAAAATTGTATTTTATTTTTTCTATAAAAACGTGTTTTTATACATTATTACTACTTCCAATTATTAACGTCTGAATAATTATCCCCGCGAGTAAAACTTCAAGCACGCTTATGTTCATTGAGGAAGTATCACAGTCTATCGATACCCGTTTTACTCCCCTTTACCCTCTTGTCCAGGAATATCAAAGCTTCAAAACAGTGTGTGTTTAAGGTATCTTATTGCTGTGTCCATCTATGTTTATACGTCCATGTTCCTAACTCATTAATATTTTATCTCAATTTGTCATTACCCTTAGTTTTCTTGATCTTTAGTTATATTTTTATTGGTCTATGTTTGCTGTCATCTGTCTTTTTTGTCTATAATTATTTATCATTGCCTTTTTAATCCCTTTTTGTCTCTACTTTCATCTGTTGGATTCAATGTCTTTTGTCTTTTTTATTATTAAAATACGAACAAATAGAGTTCTTAAAATGTATTTAGCTTTAGCAATTTTTCTCCTGCTAGTGTTCTAACAATAAAATGTTGTCAAATAAGCAGAACAAAAGATTTTTCTGAAAACTCACTTTTCGAATATTCCAGCTTCTATTTATGACGGAAACGTACATTTCGTTCATGCTTCTTTTAAAAAATGTCAAATAAAAAACCGAAAGCTCGCCTCTCTCGCTTGAGTTTGTGAGTCCGTTTTACAAAAGCCATTTATAAAATTGGCACGTAAAGAATATTGTTCGGTTATTATTAACAACTGTTTTCTGTTTTCATATTTCTTGTATTTTGTACTCGTAAAGAAAGAAATAACGCAAACGTTTGCTGTTTACTTGAGTATTGAAATAGTCTAGTAAGAAAATGCATTTTTTTTATTGGTACAGCATGTTACTTATTTAAAGTACGCCTCGGCGTGTTTTCAAAAAGAGGCGTGTTTTAAAGTTACCATAGCAACATCAACAGTTTTAAATATTGATCTGACCTGACAGGAGTACACCCCTTTTAAGGTCAAATAAATGAAATATGAATAAAATATTCAAACAAATGTTTCAAAAAATTGATTTTGACACCCCGGTGTGCAAGGTGAACATCTCATGGTTACCTTGCACACCGGAGCTTAGGTGTTTTAAAGACCACAACGACCAGCTGTTGGTCCATTTTTTAAAGCGAATTACCTTAAAGAAGAAGATCAATTATATCATTTACGTGTCTCATTTATATATATATATCATTTATTTATATAAAAATATAAATTAATATTTGTACAAAACTATAAAATGTACTTATTTTGCAGGTACTTATCAACTTTCTGTTCATTTGTTGACTTCTTTAGGTTTTGTGAATCGGAAAATCTACAGCAAGGATGATTGTTAAAGATGCGTGCAAAATAATATGGATACATGTTGGACATATTACTTTTCCAAAATTAACCACTTAGAAGTAGCTTGAAATTGCCGGATTTGAGAAAAAAAAACAATTTCCCCAATTGCATAGGAGCTATTGATGGAAAATACATTCGAATGATGCGACCAGCTAATAGTGGTTCTATGTTCTATAACTATAAACATTATTTTCCATGGTACTTTTTGCTATGTGTGGTAGTAGTTATCTATTTACATTTTTATTGATGTTGGCTCGTACGGAAAAGCTAGCAAGTCTGGAATTTTTACAAACTGTATTTTATATCAAAAAAACGGTAATGGTATGTTAAGTATTCCTAATGCAAAACCTATTCAAAAAGATGTAATAGAATATCCCTTTGTAATAGTAGGGGATGAAGCCTTTCCCCTATTAGAAAAAGTACTTAGACCACATGGAGGAACAAATTTGACAATGGAGAAAAAAAATTTTAATTATAGATTATCGAGGGCTCGTAAATAAATTGAATGCACTTTCAGCACACTAGCTAATAAATGGCGTATTTTCCACAGATCACTTAACGTAAATATTGATTTAGCACAAGATATAATTAAAGCCTGCTATGTCTTGCATAATTTTGTTGGAGTAAGGGATGATCACAACGATTACGATATATTAGATTAGATTATGAGAGGCCGTTAAGGCCTTGCGGCCTCACCGCACTTCGACCTATAGAGATCTTTTGTGCATACCTTAATCTAGTAAAAATCTAGAATGCCAATACTTCTGATGAAGTTGATTAGCTTCCTAGGTGACTTGTTTCCTATGTCAGAGGACGCCAGACTGACCTCTCCTAGGAATTTTAGTCATTTGCAGAACAGTGCTACGCAGTTGCATAGTATATGTTCTGCCGTTTCTTTTTCATTGTGACAGAAACGACAGTTCTCACTATCTGATTTGCCCATCTTTTTGAGATGATATCTCAGAGAGCAGTGACCAGTGAGAAGGCCTGTGACCATTTTGATATCTTTTTTACTCATTTCGAGAAGGCGGTTTGTTGTACTAGGCGACACTTTTATGAGCCTTTTTGCTTGCCTTTGTCCTGGCGTGTTAGAGCAATATGATCTTAGTTGATTGAGTTCCCAGGTACGGAGTTCCTCTCTGATGTGGCTTTTCGATAGTCCACAGAAGGGTTCCGGACCCTGAAATAGGGTATTATCTCCTTCTTTTGCGAGGCTGTCAGCTTCCTCATTTCCTGCAATTCCCTTGTGACCTGGCACCCACATCACAGTTACATTTTTGCGTTCCGCCAGCTTCTTGAGAGATTGTTTACAGTTCCAAACCAACTTTGACTCACATGTAAATGACTTTAGAGCCTTTAAGGCGGCTTGGCTGTCTGATAAAATAAAGACATTCTTGGGCACTTATGTCTATAGTATGTATTTCTGCCTGGAAGATAGTTGGGGCGTTTCCAAGAGATTACGATAGCCTGAAATTGGGCCCAGTAACTCCCACTCCTGCCCTTTCATCTATCTTAGATCCATCCGTATACCATACGAGTGAACCTTCTTCCACTTTTGGTTCAATTTCTTCACCCATTTGGTGGTTTTTTATGACCACTTCAAAGGATGTTTCTAAGTCGAATTTGACTGGCATAACATCTGTCCGCATATCCTTAGAATCCAATGGAATTTCTTCTAAGATTTTCAGATGGCCAACTAGATCTCCAGGTTTCATTATTTGTGTCTGTCGCAGTTTTAAGGCGGTAGTTACTGCCTCCCTCCTTATGCAGAACTGCAAGGGAGGAAGGTTCAGCACCGCCTCTAGAGCTGCAGTGGGACATGTTGACAGTGCCCCTGTGACTCCCAGACAAGCTAGCTGCACTTTTTGCAGCTTGGCGTTAGCTGTTGTATGTTGTGTTTTTGGCCACCATACAAATGATGCGTATGTGACAATGGGCCTAATAATTGTGTTGTCCAAGAGCACTAAGATCGAGAGAAAAATTTACCAATTATTTTGTTAATATTGATCCGTTAGAATGGCAAAATACACAAATTTAAAAATATTATATACTTATCTAATACAAAATAAATTTAACATTTACATACCTAACTGCCTTTTCTTTTCCTCTGTAGTATTTTCCTAAATAAAACTGTGCTTCCCAATCATGTTTTTCCTTTATTTTATTCGAATATTCATCTGACTGCATATCCCAAATTGCTGACAGTGTGTGACTTTCAGTAATTAATTTACCGATGTCTATAGCTTCTATAATATATAACACAACATAAGTACCATAGACGAGAGACCGCTTTCAACGCCGCCCTGTCTGTGTTTAACTCCAAAATCACTATTATTTCGCTTATTGAATTTTTGAAATTTCACAAAAAAGACAAGATTACCCTCGTTATAGGTGGCGGCACTATTTTTTTCTTCTATTTTAAGTACCTGCTAAAAAACAAAAAAAAAAATTGTGCTCAAATTTCAAAATAAATGTATTTAGCTTTAAAAAGTTATGTATATAATAAGTTTGTAAACTTATACTCACCCTTTCAAACCGTTCTACGTAAGATTAACAATATTTTGCAACTTTCGACCAAATCCATCAAACTTACTTTTAATAAAATACGAATTTGTCATAAATTTTTATTGCGTGCCGGAGGTTTATCTTAATAACCGTTGTATAAAATTCGTAAAGGGCCTCGGAGGGATATTTAGGTAATTGGTCTTTTATGGAAATTATACTAATGAATTTTTGTTACCGGTAATACAAGTCTTTAATCTTAGCGACAGTATCGTGGATAAAATACGGGAAAATAATAAATATGAAAGGTTCTGAGGGTATTTCAAAAGAAAATATTTGACAACTTTATTAAGAAAATATTTTTGCTTAGTATATGCGATTTGAAACATTAAATTAATGGTCTCAAATTTGAACAAAAATAATTGTTTTAAACATTATTTACAAAACATATATTTTTCAAATTATAAGAAAATAATTTGTTCAAAAACCAAATTAACTCCCTTATGACTTCATTACTTTTCTTTGACTCCAAATCCTGCTCTGTTAAAATTCGAATTAAAAAAAGTTCCCCAAACATTGCTAAAAATAAACAAATGAGCCTCATCAAATACATAAACGAGTTAATTTGACAGAAGATTTAACATCAGAACGTTGGCAGCACGTACAAATATTTGTAATATCAATTTAATTTCATAGAAATGATCTCAATGTATATTCGCCCGTTTATTCACATCAACTCCGACTGTCATTCAAACTCTGACAATGTTGAACAAGAGGTTTATTACTGAATTGAGCCGAAGCTCTATATTGCGTCGAATACCAACTAACATGGCCGTACGTGCCTCTTTTCACAATGCTTTAGGTATTGTTGTTACGAATCTCATGGCTCTTAGTTCAAATCCCAATTACATGAGGAGAGACGAGAGCAGGGTGGATGGACGGGAATAGCGAGAAAGATGGTTATGTATTTATTTGTTATGGCATTTATACAGGCTGTCACTTCTCGATGTTTCTGCTATAAATCTAGACGCCGCAGTATCTAGATACAATCTAAGATATTGACATCTTGAATTCTCTTTATTGTAGAGCTGGTTTTAAATGCAGTGTCGAAAATTTCTCGTAACTGTAATGCCTAACCTTACGAAGCAGTGGCGTTTCAAAAACTACTTAGGATTTATAATAAGTCAAACTGTTAAAGATAGGTACAAAATATGTAGACAAAATGTACTAAAAATTAATATTGAAAACAACATATATTGAAAAAAAATGTTTATCTCCGGCAACGTGCCTGGCGCGTTCATATAAATATTGTCATAGGCCAGCAACGCGCCTAGCAATTAAACTTATTAATATTTTTTTGCAAGATTAGGTACCGGCATGTCAGAAAACAAAACAAAAATGAACTGGCACATAGAATAATATATAACTTATACCTACAGTCCATCTAATTTAAAAACAGTTGCACGTCATTATCTACGTCAGAGATCGAAGTTGACATTGTTGCCAAAGTATAAAAAAATCCTGGATCCATTTTAAATCAAATAGGTCACATAATTATTATTATACTCTTTACAACGACTATTTAAATTCTTACGTGACATTTTTGAAATAAAACACACTAATTTTGTTCTAAAAAGAACTGATTTTATTAAATAGGTAAAAATATAAAACAAGAGGTATTCACTCTAAAATTTAAAATAATACAGTACAAAAAGTGTCAACACCGCAACTGTCATATAAGTGTTACCAATTTATGCCAAAATTTCACCTTCGTTCGATTACAGTTACAGTGTGTTCCGAACAAATGTTCTTCATAAAAATGCTTTATAATGCATTTATACAAATTAAATGAAACATATTGTTGTCTATTTCTTTAAGTTAACATTAATAGAAATCTTTAAATATTAGTTCTATATAATAGCTCGTATATAATAAAATATGTCTAGTGGCTGTAATGCCAGTGTACTCGGCAAAGTGATTCTAAAAAAGAACACACCTATCGCCTAAATATTTCGTGTTGGTATCATGTGACGTCACGGGCTATGACGCCTATGACGTGCAGCGGTTTGTAAATTAGATGGACTGTAGGAAAACTTGGATTTGAAGAGGGTTTTTCGTATTTATTCAAAAAAGAAGTAGTTTCGGCACGATACGGGTCTAGACTTGTATGGTCCTAAGTAACTAGAAAAGCAGAGTTTTTGCTTATTTCATTTCGATTAATGATTATTACGTAGAAAACTTTAGAAGGGAACCATCACTCCTGGTTGATAGCACAAATCTAGCGAATTACACGACGATGATTGTTCTTTACAAATAATTCGGCGACTGGTGTTCGATGGTCTGTAGTAGTACATTATGATTGTTAGTTATCTGTAAAGCAGTGGTGGCTCGTATCACTTTAAGAAGGTAGTGCCAGAAAAATTTTTAGTGACGGGTTCATGATATTGTCAAAAAAGATATAAAATAATAATAGTCTCCCGTTTTATACCGCTGTCGCGGCTTTGGGAGTATAGCAGGGTAGTCTGCTATATCTAGGGCCTACGGTATACAAGGAAGGTAACATGGCCAGTGCTACGCTTCAACCGTCTATTATTACCCCTGGTTTTACCCAAGGTACTCATTTTTTATTCAGGCTGAGTCGACCTGGGGCCTATAGACATTTTTAAAATGTCTAGATGTTCTTGCCGACGGTGGGATTCGAACCCCGGACCACCGGCTCTCGAGGCAAGCATCCTACCGCTTGCGCTACGCAGGCCCCCAGATATAAAATAGCAATTAAAATAGCAATTAAAAAAAAATAGGCGCAGTTACTTCTATCTTATATATGTATCTACTATTTCTGGTTCCAAGAAATTGACCAAAATTTATCAAAACAGTTTTGTAAATTAAATAATAATAAAAAAACTCAACTTACCACCAGTATTTACTGCTGATGTACTTGAAGTGTGTTATTACGATTTAGCCTCTATAGTCTATTTACAAAATTATAAAAATAACATTATTCCAGTACTACACACACGCACAAAGTTGTTTATTATCATTTTTAAAGTTTCCTATATATGAAGTCCACACTTCTTTCTTTTTTGGTTGAAAAGTTTTCAATCACTTTATTCTAGTCTGATTTTCTTTATTTAATTTAACTAGTTATCCCAAATATACATATTCTTTTACTTGTTCTATAGTTGTTTGTGCAATTGTAATTAATAATTCTTTTGGTTGATTGGTCATAATTTTCGTATTATTATAATTCATTTGTAGATCTATTTTTGTTGATTCGCTATTTAATTCATCCATCGTATTTTGTAATTCTTCCCTTTTATCTGTTATTAATACAATGTCGTCTGCATATCTCAAGTGATTCAAGTATTGGCCATTTATGTTAATACCCCGTTTTTCCCATTGTAATTTCCTCATAACGTCTTCCAAAGCTTGATTGAATAGTTTTGGTGATATAGTGTCACCCTTTCTGACTCCTCGCCGTATCTTAATGGGCTCCGTTTGTTCAACTGTTTTAATGGATGTTGTTGCTTGATCATATATATTGGAAATTAAGTTCGTGTATCTATGGTCTATTCTCCCATTTTGTAAAGACATCTTTATTGACCAATGTTCCACCTTATCGAATACTTTTTCAAAGTCTACAAATGCCATATACATTGGGATTTGATATTCGTTTGCCTTTTCAATTAATATTTTTATCGTAAGCAGATAGTCGCTTGTACTGAATTCTTTTCTAAAACCGGCTTGCACTTTTGACTGGTAATTATTTAACTTAGTTGTTAATCTGTTTGTTAGTAGTTTAGTTAACAGTTTGTACATTACATTCAGTAGCGTTATGGGCTTATAGTTTTTCAGATCTTTTCTATCGCATTTCTTAAATAGTAATAGTGTTATTGCCTAGTTCCATGAGGTGGGTATTTGTTTTGTGTTCAATATTTTATTCATTAGTACATAAAGGACTTCCACTGTAGTTTTCCCCCATTTTTTAGCATTTCCACAGTTATTCCATCTTTCCCAGGAGATTTGATATTCTTCATTTCTTTGAGTGGCTTTTTTATTTCATTTTTAGTGATTTCTGGTTGTAAGTCAGAGTTAACCTTCTTTATTTTTAGCTGTAACTGATTACGGATTTCTTGGGTTGGTTTTTGTTCTGTTTTATAGAGACTTGTATAATATTCGTGAGTTATCTGTAAAATCTCTTTTATATTGTTGGTCTCCACTCCTTCTTTGTTCTTTATGCTATTAATTTGTATGTTTCCCAGGTTCTGCTTTAAGCACTTCATGTTTCTATGTTTTTCAATTGTTTTCTCTATCTTTTCTTCCTGTACTCTCCGTTTTCACTCCTTGATATTTTTTCCAATAGTTTTGTTTATTTTTTTGTATTTCATTTTATTTCTGTCCCCTTGTTCTAGTAATGTTCTTCTTGTGTTCATAATATTCTTTATTTCCTGGGATATGAAACTTTCTTTTTTGTTGTCTGTGCTATTTCTTTACCCACTTTCATTAGAGTTTCAGTAAATATCATGTTTATTTCATCGATATGTTTGTGTTCTATATCTTCCTTGGTCGGCAATATTTCCTTTATTCTCTCTTCGTACGTCTGTTTTAGCACAAAAGCACATATTGGTATAAAAAACAACGAAATAGTAGATAATCTGGCTAAAAAAGCAATAACGAAAGAATCCATTCTGCAAACCTATCAACTTCCTATGGGAGATTTAATATCTGTAATCAGGTCTCTCAAACGGACAAAATGGCAGGGACACTACAATTTAGACAAAGGCAAATTTTATAAAAGAATCCAACCCACAATTTCCGTCAAGACATGGTTTAAACCAGTTTCTAACAGAGGCTTCATCAAAACTATTTGTAGAATAAGAAGAAATTATTGTATGACTCCAGTCTACAAAAGAAAAATAGGACTGGCAAATAATAATGAATGTATATGTGGGGAGCTAGCTGATCTACAACATAATATGCTGTTAGAATGTCCTTTACATTTTATTGAAATATCAAATTTTTTTACCAAGCTAGTTCAAATTAATGTTTAATTATAGTTCAATCAGTATAAATCTGGCAACATTGCAAATATCAAATTTGAAATCTATTCGGACTATCCACTTGAGAGATAATTAGACGTTTCCAGACTTTTGGTCCATTCTGTATAAAGGTTGAGTAGAATTATTTCAAAATATTTATTGCTCCCTCTCTATCACTCTTAATATCAATAAAATTGTGGAACAAAAGCTGCCATTTTACGTCAAATGTCTACTATCTATTGACACTTTATAATAAATATTTAACACATTATACCTAAAGAAGGGTAAACTAATTGCGTGGCAAACTCGAACCCTCTCTGCACGGAGGGTTAATTTATTCCGCAAAACTGGAAATATCGTTTTTTTCGTTCTAATAATGGACCGCCGAGGTAACGGTTCGCATTCGCCTATTTACCGAAGGCGATAAAGGATAATTTTTTAAAGGATGCGTTCACAAAGCGATGACAAAGAGGCTTAAACATTCGAGTTTAAGCCTCCGTATACTGACTCCCAATCGTATGTGGAGCTGTGGGGCGGAAAATGCGTCTGTCAGGCGTGGGCTGACCCGGTTAGTTCAGCCGATTGATAATTCAGAAGCAACAGGGTAGGAATCGGCTCGATAAATACCGTCAAGCGACACAATTTTGCTAATCAAATTACTGGGTATAATAATTTTGTGCAAAGTTTAATTCACATACTGAACGCTTCTACGTTCAGTATGTAAAATAAAAATAAAGCGAAAATTGTGGGGTCATCATTATCAGTTATAATATTCACATATCAGTTATATAAAAAATAATAAATATTATTTGTACATTAAAGATTGTAGTATGAGTTGTACGAGTAGGAATGTAATTCCCAATAAAAATAGTAAATTGTATTGAACTATATTGTAAGAATCCACAAGAAAATAGCTTCAGAACAGTACTAAACGGAAGCGCATAGCATTTCAATTTTCCTTAATTAAAACCTTTGACGGTTCCATACTTTATAGTCCATATAGTCTTTATATACCATGCTCTCAGGTTAGCAAGCCAAAATATTCTTCTTCATCCTGGGGCCGTTTTTCCTTCAATTTTACCTTGCAGAATGTATTGGAGTATCTCATATCTGTCTTGATTTCTCATTACATGTTCCAAGTACTTTAGCTTACGACCCTTCACGATGTTGCCAAAATCCGCGGTTGTGTTCATCCTTCGTAGTCCGTAGTACTTCTTCATTGGTGACTTTGTCTGTCCATGGTATCTTCAGGATCCTTTTGTATAAACATAGCTCAAAGCCTGAAGTTTCGATAGAGTTTCCGCCTCCAATGTCCAGGTTTCTACTCCGTACAGAAGCACTGAGTACACGTAACATTTAAAAATCCTCATTTTTGTTTCTAGGGTGAGGTGGTGGCCCTTGAACACAGAGCTCATAGTCAAAAATGCACTTTTTGCCTTTCTGATGCAAAAGTAGTTGTAGTTCCCAAGTAGTTGTACTGTGAGACACGTTCAATTCTCATTTGGTTTACATAAAGATTTGCTTCAGTTATGTTTTCCTTGCTGATGATCATTAGCTTGGTTTTGCTGCTGTTTATATCCAGTCCATATGTTCTATTGTTCCACCGTTATTTTGTTCTTTTTGTTTTTCAGCCGTTCTATGGTATTGGAAAACACTATTTTATCATCTGCATACCGCAGATGCAGATGCTTTCATCTATATCTTTTAGAACCCCTTCATCCCACTTCCATCATTTGTTCATGCCTGACACTATCGAAAGCCTTCTTGTAGTCAATCAGGAATGCAAAAACATCACAGCTGACATCTCTACATTTCTGAAACAATACCTGCATGTTAAATAAAGCTTCCCTCGTATCAACGGCGTTCACAAATCCAAACTGATTGAGCGCAATTTGTTCCTCACATTTCCGGTAAATTTTTTTATGGATGACTTTTAAAAACAGCTTTAGCAGTCTTCCTGTGGTTCTTATGGTTCTATAGTCTTTACAAACTTTTACTCCTGGTTTTTTGGGCAATGGTACGAACTCCGATTTGAGCCAATCTACTGGTATTTTTCCTGCCTTGTATATTTCATTAAATATTTTTCAGTTATTATTTTTATATTTTTCCGCATCTAATAGCTTCAGCAGTTCTGCAGGCATTTTATCCCAAGTCCCAGTGCCTTTCCATCCTTCATTTGTTCAACGCCTGGCGTTATTTTTTCTGGTAGGATATTAGGACCTGAATATTTCACCTGATTTCAATGGTGGGTTCTTGCATTGTTCTAAGGTCGTGGAAAAGTTTCTTCAAGTATTCTTCCCATACATTTTTTTTATTATTGCAAGATTGCCTTCATCATCTGTTATTTTCGGCTGTTGTGTTTTCCGAACTTTTTACCTATTTCCTTCACCTTTCAATAAACATTGAAGTTATCATACCGACTCTGATATTCCTCTATTTCTTGACATTGTTCTGTTTTTTGTTTCCCTTTGAATTCCCTTATCTTTCTTCTGAGGATGGTATGTATTCTCTTATATTTCTGGAGATTTTCCTTATTTTTTTTCTCTGCATTTCCTCATTTTAGCACCTTTGTATTGAGGTTTTCACTCACCTTTAGTCGAACTGGAATCTTTTTTCTAACATCATACTTCTTCATCGACTTACTTGTAAGCTTCTTCATTCTGACTTTAAAATTACCTACAACTGGTATTTGATCAGAATTAATGTCTGCCGCCGGGTATGTTTTGACAGATGTACAGCTGTTCCAATACCTCTTATTTACTAGCATGTAATCAACCTGATTTCTTAAAATTCTTCATACAGAATCCTGTAGAGATTTCCAGGTGTAAAATTTCCTTGGGTGTAGCTTCAACCAGGTGTTCATTAGGTATTAATAATTGATTTGCTTCCGCCAAAAAAATATCCAGTGTATCTCCCCGATCGTTCCGGTTTCCTAGTCCAAATGGTCCAACTGAAGATGAAGTTTTGCTGGCCCCAACTTTGACGTTGAATTCACCCATGACACTTACTAGATCTTGCCTTTTCAACCTTTTCACGACTTGATTATCGCTATGGTATAGTTCTTTTACAATAGAATACATATAAGTATGTATATTTGAAAGTTCCCGTTTTCGCAATAAATTAGTATGGGGTCTCTCTCAATTTAATTATTTTTGACGTAATTATAATAAAAAATAATATTTTCCCATGAGAACAGACCACCACTTTTAATACAACTATATACCGCTCTCAAAATGTGATTAGCTTTACCAGAACTTAAAAGTTTTAAAACTAGGCAATACGACTTATTTCGTTTAGTTTTTGAGTTGTAGCTGAAATGGTTTGTGATGTAAATGTTTGTTTGCGGTGAGACCTGCATTTTCTGCGGTAAGATAAATAATTCTTTGTCTATCTATTTATTGTTTCTCAAATAAACTACATTCATTCCTTACCCACCCCCAATAAAGCTCCAGAATTGAGCAACGTAATCTTCATAAAGTCTTGATGAACAATCAGCTTTTTACCATCTACTCTTTTTAGCTTTTTCGTTACAAGCGCCGCATAAATAACACATTCGTTTGGTAGGTTGGACCACCAAACACAATTCGTTTCGTAGGTTCTGTAAGTAAAATTAATTTAATGTCAGTAAATACTTATCATTTACAGCAGATTATACTCACTTAAGATTAAAATTTACAAATAATTACGTGTTTTAATTAAAATAAGACATTATTTGGCAGTTTCCAAATAATATCTTTGAAATTATATTTTTGAGTATCTAATTTGAAAAGTAGTGGGTATAAAAATAAAATTGTTCTATAAGAATGAAATAGGATAAAAATTTATTTCAAAACTACTACTTAAATTAAAAATAATTCAAAAAAATTAGAAGCCATAAACGAAATAAAATTCTTACCTAATTAAATGTTCAAACAAACCACCACCTTGTGCCAAACAAAAACCAGATCTATTAAACAACGCCTTTCTCATAATGTTAAGTAAATTTGCTTGTTATGGGCGTTCATATCATCATCATATTTATAAAGATTGGACGTTTGTGCTTGATAGGACATATCGACCGAATCCAGGAGAATGAAATACCAAAGAAAAGACGGCAGATGCCAGTAGGGAGAAGATCAAGAGGAAGACAGAAACTTATTAATGGATTAAATTAAACAAGATATAAAAACTCTAAAGCTTACCAGCTGGAAACAAAAAGCAAGGGATAGATCAGAATGGCGCAAAATCATAAAACCCATAAAAGGTTATCGAGTTAATAATGATGATGAGCAGTCATATCACAAATATTTGCATTTTTCTCTCGAGAAATGTAAAAGGAAAAAACAATATATAGACCTGAAGGAAAGAAGATGATCATTGTCTACAAATATCTCTTCTAGATGCTTCTCATTTATTATTACCATACTTAATTTTTTCAGTCTTATCTGTATCTAAACTTTCAATGTTTTCTCTTCTCGAGCATTTTTTAAGGATCTAGTTATTTATCTACGAGTATCTCATGGATAGATCATGTTATGAACGCTGGAGTGTTAAGAAAAATGAAGTTTATGTATTTGTTTATTTATAGTAATGAAGAAAACTATAATATCTTGGTTCTGAAACTGTTTTCTGGGGGAATGTCTAAGTTAAATATTATGTTAATCTAAGATTAAACAACAATTGATTGTAATGGCAGTTACATTTTTAACTACTCCTTGACATTTCAATTTTCACTGCGGAATCGTTTTCAAAAAGAATTATTTCAAAAAATACAATATCTTGGATAAACAATGCGGGGAAATATTGCAGTATGAGATTCATACTGCAAATCAAAATAGATAACAGAAGGAGTGTGGGAAGAAGACAAATATCTTGGATAAAAAACCTAAGAGAAAGGTATGATTTACCTGAAACAACTTTTTATAGTAGTTACTTTGAAAATAAGAGTGAACCTAATAATAAACATCCTTTGTAATATCGGAGGTGGCACTTAAAGGAGAATCATTCTCTATATTATTTTGCTTAATAATTCACTCTTTACTTCAATTATTTTACCCTCTTTCTAAACCTTTTTCCATCGATAAGTTTTCTAGATGTATTAAAAAATAATGTGAGTGTGAAATGTATAATGATTAATCATTTTCACCATTTAAAACAAAGGGCCCTTTTCATCGCATTTAATTATTTTCTGAAGAGGTACAGGGGCTTTTTATTGGATTCACTACAATGCTTTTACCTTTCAATGTGAAGTATTTTCTACGCAAGAGCAGCAGCTTTATATCAGACCTAACTTTGAAATGGTTTTTAGATTTGTAAAATTATAGATTTTAGATTGTTTTATATATATATATATATATATATATATATATATATATATATATATATATATATATATATATATATATAAATGTAAAAAAATGTTTTAAGAAAGAAAAGAAGACGTTTCTTTTGACAGTTCTACTACTTTATTCGCCCTGTTAACATAGACGTATATATACATCTATATTATGAACCCATTCCACCCACTACACATAGAAAACGGAATCGTCTACTCGGTAGAAGAGAAAGCTGAGGTGATGAGAAGTACTCTTGAGAGAGAGTGTATACTGAATTATTACCAAGACGAAGACATAGACTTTATCAAAGAAGTTAAAGAAACAGAACTAAAAACACCCTAAGAACAATTAGAAATAATAAATCCCACATCACCAAGAGAAATAAGTGAAGTGATCAGAAAAAGTTCACCAAAGAGAGCACCTGGTCCCGAAAAAATCACTAACAGAGCCATGAAGTATCTTCCCTTTGTTGTATATCTGACAAACATAACAAATGCAATACTAAGATACAGGCTCTTCCCAAACCGATGGAAGAAAGCCCATGGAATCATGATACCAAAGCTAGGAAAGAACCACAGCTGTCAAACTGTTCAAAAGTTGTATTTAATAATGTGGTAACAGTGCAAGCACACTATAAAAAAAATTGGGAACACCATCAGGTCCAGAGGTAATCTTATTTGGAATCTTATGTAATCAAAAATATCAATGAGAGTGATTTCAGAGACATTTTAATTGAAGAGGTGGATTCCAAAAGGCTTAAGTCATTTTGTTCACATTTCAAGGTTTTAGGTGGATCTGTTTCTACAGCATCATTTCTAACATTAGAAAAACAATTCATGCCATAACAGCTTAAATCAAGTATACTATACAGATTACAAATCCGTAATGTTTTCCAAAAGTGCTTTAGTCATGCCTTGTTCTTGTTCCAAACAGGCTTAAGTCAGCTGTTGAGCAGCATCTATTTGCTGTGAGTTTTTGATTATGTTGACTGTTTGAGGTAACAAACATTATGTTGATTAAGTGAGTATATTATAAATGTGTTTTATAATGAGTGTATTATAAATATAAAATGAGAAAGCAAGCGAGTGAAAAATTAAGACCTGTGGGACAAAAATCTCAAGAAATTCGCAAGAAATAGAAAAGGAGCTCATTCAGATTCTCGCATTGTTTGTGCTCATAAAGGTGATGTTTGTTAGGCATATCTATTGACTCCTAATGATGTAAGTAGCTTTTATGACAAAACCTACTCACATAAAACTGCTGCTGCTCAGAACAACTTTGTATTCAAATACCTTCTCAATCAAGAGTCAAGAAACATAGGCCTAGAAATAAAACAAATCGACGATCTCAAACAGTTACAAAATACTTCATACGACAGACAAATGGTGTTTTATTAAGTGTGTGTAATTTCTCATTCCTGTCCATCACACAATTTTCATCAAAAAGATTGAATCGATTAGATAAAGCTTTAAAAGAGTCAGGAGAATATCCTTGTGGAAAGCGAGGTGGAGCTAGGATAAAACCCAAAGATTCAAATACAGCTCAATCAATGATTGATTACATAAAATCATTAAAGTGCTGTGAAAGTCATTATGCTCGGGGTAAGAGCATTCGCGGTTATCTATGAAAAAATTGTGGCGTATTTGGAAACAGACTCAAAAAGAACAGAGTAAGTCACTTGCATCTTACTCAAAGTTCTTCAAGATCATCCAGACGAAATCCAATCTAAGTTTTGGCAGTCTAAAGACAGACGTTTGTTCATTTTGTAATCTAACAAAAAGTGAAAAAAATTTATGCAAAGACCTTTAAGAAAAAGCTTCCCTTATTACTAAGTACAGATTGCACAAGTTACGAGCTAAGAAATTTTATGAACTGCTTAAAAAAACAGAAGCTAATGTAGTCAAGGTATCTTTTGACATGGAACAAAACCAGCCTCTTCCAAAACTAAGAGTTGGTGAGGTGTTTTATTATCGGCAAATTTGGGTTTATAACCTTACTTTTGTATTGATGGAAGATACACAAGATTCTACTAATACTTTGTGTACACATGGACTGAAAACTCTTTTCTGATGCTTGCAGTGGACAAAATAAAAATAAAAATGTTTTGGGTTTCCTACTTACTTATGTGCAGACTTCCAGAGCGTTTGGTGATATTCAGCATTGCTTTCCAATCAGGGGACATAGCTATATGCCTCCTGATAGAGTATTTGGACGTTTTGAAAAAATATTTAGAAGAAAAGAAACAATAGCTGAACCAGAGGAGTACTACAAAGTGTTCTTCAGCTACAGTTAAAGTTTTAGGAAAAAACTGGGAACTTTTTGATTTCATGGATGCTGCAAAACGAGTTTTATTGAAGGAGTTCCCTTCTTTGATGCATGAACAACGAGTTTTTTCATTTTCAAATAAAAGTAATAAAGACGTTGAAGCTAAAAATATCTACTGTGGTGATTCTAGTACTTTTAAAGTTATAAAAAAAGAATGCAATTTGCTGGGAGGGTACAGTACAGTGAAGTCTATGCCATTAGTCAATCATGTAAGTGAAAACAAGAAAAAAGATGTGGAAAACCTTCTCAAATTTATTTCATTATCTGAAAGTTCAAAGATTTGAAGTCTATCGGAATTAGAGCATGGAGAAGAGTTGCCAGAGACAGGGGCGAATGGAGGATTGTTCTGAAGAAGGCTTTGGCTCGTAAAGAGCTGTAACGCCACTGATGATGATGAAAGTTCAAAAGACTTTTATAAAACTGCACTTACCAATGTGCAAAATGGTTCCAACGATAATAATACTGCAGTGTATGATGAACTAAAGCGTTTTATTTGAAAGATTTTTTAACTTTACTTTTCAAATTTTGATAAAAATGTGAATAATTGTGAAGAATAAAAATTAATTTTTAATTATGTACTTAGATAGGTAATAAACCTTTGCTGACATATTAAAGACAAGCTCTGAGTATTAATAAACTTACAAATGAATAATAGTATGAAGTTGTCTCCCACATGCATTTTCCAAAAGTGCTTAAGTTACTGACTTAAGGTCGTTTTGGAAAAAAACCAAATGTTTAACTTCTTAAAAGCCATGCTTTTGTGTTCAAATCTTACTTTCAATTGTCTTGAAACAATAATTCTTCTTCTTCTTAGAGTGCCATATCCCTACGGAACGTCAGCGACTACCATGCTTATAATATTTTTATACTGATCTCGGTCTTGCGCTACGTGTAGAAATTGGTCCGCTGTCAAACCTGTCCACTGCCGCAAATTCCTCAACCAAGAGAGTTTCTTCCGTCCTATCCAATTCTTTCCTTCGATTTTACCGTTGAGAATTAGCCGAAGGAACTCATATCTTGGTTCTCTGATTATATGTCCAAGATATTCTAGTTTACGCCTCTTAATAATATTTAATAGAGTTCGTTGATATCCCATTCTTCGAAGAACTTCTTCGTTTCTAGTTCTGCTAGTCCAAAAACAAAAACAATAATTAGAACCTGCAAATTACATGATTGGTTCTATTCCAAAGTTACATATAATTATATTCTTAAACAAAGAAAAATTTCGTTTCTGAAAAATTTACTTTTTAGACCTAAGACCTTCTGGAATTCACCTCTTCAATTTGTATCAACGTTGCTATTGATGGGGATATTAGGAATCTGCAAGTTAGTTACCCCTCGAAAATAACCTAGTTTGAAGAAACAATTCTTGAACAAATTGGCAAATTTTTGCTCCATAGAAGCAGATTAATCCTTGTAAAACATACCGTTTTTTGGTAAACTTTGGTTAAACCTTAATCGATAACATATTTCTAAAATCATTTAGGATTGTTTTTCAACTCTGTAACATACAAAAAACCGAAAAATTCAAATACGTACGATTCATTATCTCCAAGAATCAAACCACTGAGCAAGAGATAACCACCAGATTAGCACAGACAAGAAAATGTATGTAAGATCAAGTACAAACAGCAAATAGACTGGCAGGATGCCTTAATCACACTATGTGGCGAAGCAGCCACATTACCACTGAGATGAAATCAAGAATTTATAATGCCCATATAAGACAATTAACGACATATGCCTCAGAAACAAGACCCGACACAGCCACAACGCAAAGGTTACTGTAAACGGCACAGATGAGTGTACTGAGAAGAATTACAGGAAATACCTACGCTGAGAGATCAAAAGAGAAATGAAGACATTAGAAGAAAATGTAACACTCAGTGTATAAATGAATGGACACAAAATACAAAAAAAGAAGCAGAATGGGGGACACCCGTGTCCTCAAAATAGCAAGACATAAGTCATCAATCGGTAGAAGAAGTATCGGACGACCGCGCAAAAGATGGAAACCTTCCATAGAGGTATTAATTAGCCAATGAATAAGCAGAACTGCTTATAAAGGGAAAGAAAAAGAAGAAGAAGAAGAACATGTATCAAACAAATGAACGGGGTACTAGATAGTTGGATAGACAGATTATTAGAAATACAAAAAAGAAAATACATAATACCTTAGTATGTGGTGTATTGATTTAACCAGCAGATAATTGGGTAAAAACTAAGGAAATAGGTTCAAAATTACAGTAACCGAAATGGAGAAGGAGCTATAGAGTAACAAGACTGGAGTGTATTAGAAAATGAGGTGATAAAAAAGAATGGCAGTAGAACAAGACACACTAAGCTACGTTGAAGAAAAACGTTTAATGTGGTATGGACACGTAAAAAGAGCAGATCGTAAAAAGTTGATTATCAAAGATTTCGGGTTGCAGCCCAACAGGAAAGCGAAAAAGAGACAACACCGAAGATCATGAAGGGATGTAGTGGACGAGGCCATGAAAAGACGAGACCTTAGAGATGGAGAATGGCAGGATAGAAAGGACTGGTGACGTTGGCTGAAAGAAGAAACGCGGCGATAGCTAGAAATCCTTATAAATGTATGTATGTGGCATCGGCACGTCGAATTTTGTATTAAAGACAGTCAAAACTTAAACAGACTTGAAGTAATACCTGTTGCAATTAACTGGATGCCGGATGAACCGAATAAATAAGATTTTTAGATTGTTTGTATTCGTCTAATGCATGGTTTTTATTCAACAGTTCGAAATTTACAATTTGGAGAGACTTTTATGCAAAATAAAAAAAAGTACAGTATGTAAAAAAGTTACTGAAACTTAATTACATATCTGACAACCCTCGTATTTTAATTTAGTTAGGATAACTAGCTCCAATGTCAGCGAGTCGATTTCGGACGTAAGAAGTTCTCCGTTGAGTGTTTTAAGAGAGTGGAAACAACAAAGCAGATCTGGTTTGTTTTCCTTTAATTCTATTTAAGTAATAGTAAGTTAAACTTCATAAAGTAAATAACGTCGTATTTCAGTAGATAAAAGAAGCATCTGGAGTTCCCTAAAGGCGTTAATTCCCAAAGGATAAGGACCAATTAAAGTGATTACAACCTTATATGAAACGGTCAGAGCACAAGTAGGGATAAGATAAACGATTAAAGACTATGAAAACCACTATACATTTCAATATTTATATAAAGTCCAGTATCATTTATCTATGGTATAGCATTAAGTTGTACTTTTGCTAAGGATATTTCATTCACAGGCTTAAAAAAATCATATAAGTGATTTGGTAAGTGGAACAAAACTTTAATTACAAAAATGCAATAAATAAATAGAAAAAAATTACGCATTACTACGCATAATCAATTTAAGTACGACAAAATTTGTGAATTGCTTGGTATCATTAATAATTCTTGTAATTCTTTAAACTTGTAGCATTTTAAATCACCCTGTATGTATTAAAACACCGAAATATTTTCTCAATGCTTTGGTGTTATTGGGATTGATAATATAAACATTTCTGGTCTGTATATATTAAATCAGATGCGTATTTCTCTGGTATTTCTTTGATCACTTTGATCACAAATAAACATCCACTTATATTGGTGAGAAAGTATTGCGGGGAAGAGAATTACATGACTCTGCAATAGACCACGATACGATTCAGGTCATTGTGAGTCCGGATTTCCTTTTCTAAATTCCTAATATTTTTTCGTTATTCGTTTTTGTCATGGAAATAGTTACAGTAATAGTGACGTTTTTGTCATGGAAATATAAAGTGACAGTAGTAGTTAAATATGGAGTTTAAGTGAAGTTGGATTTAAAATTTTGAAGGGAAAAGAGCTCGGTGTGTAGTCTTCAAAAAGCCGGCAAATTTTTTATTGTGTAGAGGAGAATTTAATCAAATGCAAATGTGGCAGTTTTGTTGATTTGATTACCGATGTGTTGTATTGTGTCCTAAATAAGAGATTTATAAAGCAGCATTACAACGAGAGGCCGAGTTTTGAAGATTGCAGTTTGATAATCCGAGGCCCGAATTCAGTGCCCAACTTCCAAAGAATCATCTATTTGGTTCCCTGGTCATTTCAGACCATTTTGCAGTTTGAGTGAGACACAGTTGTGTGTGTTTGCAGTGTTTCGATTTATTTCCGATCCCAAAAACTTTCTTAAAGGAAATACATCAGCCTGTGGTACCAGGTACTTTTTTTGTTAAAAATTTTCAAAGTAAAAATAAACATTTTTCTAATATCTGAATTGCCCTTTTCCGCTGTTGTCGGTGGCTTTTGTTTGCAAATATAGAATATGATTTCTTAAAAACGGTACATTTGAATCTTATATTGTTCATTAGGCGATCCGCCTGACATATCTTAGATTCCGTTAGATAAAGTTTATTTCCGACAACCCTAATACTTTTCTCAAATACAGACCACCCATTCAAATTTTAATATCTTCCTATACATAGGCTATCTTTTTTATTTTTCATAAGAAAGTTGACTACCGTAAAATGGGGTGAGATTGATCTCCCGGGGTGACATTGATCATTTGTCATTGTATCACATATATGTAGATATAACCGGCAACAATGTAAAATTGTTTCTGGGCGTGGCACTATTCATTTCTTGGATCTTGACTATGATCAGTTCACGTCGTTGTTAGTTTGCAATTGGCATTGGAAGAAGTTATGTGGCTTTGAAATTAACCATAATTTTTGGCCTATTTTTATAGTTTGTGTACTTTTGATTGTAGAGAAAGAACAGAGGTAAGTTCGCTATTTCAAATAAAAAATAATAATAATTATAAAATTATTTTGTATGGTTCTGTAATAACAATTTTAAGCTTTTTTAAGATGGCGGATAATATTGAATGGGGTGACATTGATCAAGTGATCAATCTAACCCCACGTTACGTACGTTCCAAAAATTAATTTATAATTTTTGTTACAGATTTAAGAATATCAATCAAAATGGAAAGAAAGTATAAAAGACAATTAGGCAGTAGAACGTAGGGCAATTTTAATGAAGAACAAGTTAATCAGGCGTTGCACGATGTATTGGAAAATGGATTATCGCTAAGAAAAGCCGCAAAAAAATACAAATTGTCCTACGGAACTTTAAATAACAAGTACCATGGAAGGAAGATTAAGAAAGTAGGTGGACAATCTGTATTCGCATATGAAGAAGTTGCCATTATAAATAGCATTTTAACGTGTGCAGATTGAGGATATCCTCTAAGTGCAAAGGATTTGAGAGTGGTCGTCAAAAGTTTTTTGGACAAAACTGGTTGAAGTTTATCTAGATTTAAGGAGAATATTCCTGGAATTGACTGGGTAAATAGCTTGTTGAAGAGACACGGAGGTATTGCTGGTAAACGATTAGCAACTAATATTAAAAAAAGCGGAGCAGAAGTATCTCCGGACCTGAATAAAAAATACTTTGATAATTTACAACAAACGATTAAAAATATTCCAGTTGAAAATATTTTTAATTACGACGAGTCCAACGTCTCAGATGACCCGGGAAAAAAATTGTGCATCTACCGAAGAGGTACTAAATATCCTAAAAAAATATGCAACCATTCAAAATCTGCTACATCGATAATGATTTGTGGATCCGCCTCAGGTATATTTCTACCACGTTACGTCATATACAAGGCGGAAAATTTATGGGATATTTGGACAGAAAATGGTCCCAAGGGCAGCCCATGCTACGAACAGTCATGTTGCTCATTGGGGACACGATATAATCGAACCTCCCATGGTTGGATTGATATGTCAACATTCAATGATTGGTTTGTCACATGCTTCTTACCACATGCTAGGCGACTCGATGAAAAAAGGTGTTAATAGGGGACAACCTAGCATCTTATTTTAATCCAGATGTTCTGAGACAATGTGAAGAAAATAATATAATATTTGCATGCTTACCAGCCAACTTTACTAATATTTGCCAGCCATTGGATGTCACATTCTTCAGGCCCTTAAAAGAAACCTGGAGGAAAACTTTAACATCATGGAAAATACAAAATTCCAAAACCTCTGGCATTCCGAAAAATGAATTTCCTAAGCTGTTAAAGCAAACACTTGAAATCATGAATAAAGTACCACCTTAAAATCCAGACAAAGAGAAAAGTGCTGTAAAAAGAAATTTACTTTCTGGTTTTGAAGCATGTGGCATTGCACGATTCAACCCCAATCGAGTTTTGGAAAAGCTACCTAAAGACGCTATTGATCAAGCCGAGCTTAGATGCTCTCTTACTAACTTTTTGAAAGACTTGAGGGACAATTCCGGCTCTGAAAAACCTAGACGTAAAAGAAAACTGTTAGCAGCTGAACCTGGTCAAAGTGTTACAGCACCTAAACCATCAGAGGAGTCCAGTGACGATGATTCAAATGAAAACCTGGAATTAGATGACAGCAACATTGATGTTGATATTAACAAAGATGAAGAGGAGGTTGAATACTTCTGTCCTTCATTAGAAAACATCACAAAGGAAAAATTCCTGTTAGTGAGATTTTCGTCTGGTTCTCGGAAAAAGACGAAATTTCGCTATGTCTGTCATGTAAAAGGAGTTTTAGAAGGAGAAGAAATCGAAGTTCAAGGCATTAAATCAGCAAGATCGAGGAAGATTTTTAAAATAATTGAAAATGACATATCTACTGTTCCCTTCAAGGAAGTAGTTGCCTTACTATCAGATCCTACACTTGAGATAATTTCTGATAGGATACAAAAATATATTTTCGCGGAGAAATTAATATAAAATAATGTTAAATCAAATTTTCTTTTTTATAAATTGTTCTGAATTACATTTTTAGTGGTTAAAATATGTTTTTTTTTTGTATAAATCAAGAATAGTCCAATAAAAATAGTGTGATTCATCTCACCCCGCATGATCAATCTCTCCCCTTTGTAAAAATTCGAAAAACTGTCTGACCGAATTAGTCAGTGTTAAGATTGATCATATTCTATTTATAAGCACTACTGTTTCAAGCTATAAAATCATCATGATCAATCTCACCCCAGTCACGGGTCTAAGATTGATCACCCTTTATTTATGAGATATTCCTTGGTACACAGCCAGGTCAACATCTTGGAACCTAACCAAACTTCCAAAATAATTTAAAATTACGAGTACGTGGCTCTTCTGGTATTCGTTGTAAACATTTATTTTTGCAAAAACCTTTAGTAAAGAGGTACCTTTTCTGCTACACTGTTATCGACATCAGTTTCTGCAATAAAAATCAGTAAAAATTGTTAGCGACAACCAAAAAACTTTCAGACGTAATTTTACAACAAGTGGCTGATGACTATAAGATCGTGGAAAAGTAAGTCAGTTGTCAAATTAGTATTATCTTGTACCGCCAATATAAACATTTATAGGTTAATTTATGATAATTTTTAATTTCAGAATTTTTTTAAAAATGGTTCACATCGGAAATCGTAACGCGAAAATAAAATAAAAATGCAATTTTCATAACAATTAATTGTAGTTTAATTCCATTTAAAAACTATTTATAATTAGATTAAACTTGTAAAATAAGCGAAGTTATTTTAAAGTTTAGTCTATTTTAAAATATGCATTTCTTGAAAGAAAAAATCTATAAAAATATGCATTTATTAAAGTCATTATGCTCTTAAAGCTAAACAAATTGTATATATTTTGTAATTTTATTAATTTGGCATGTTACAGCGTCTCCTATACGTTACGAAACACTCCAAGTGTTGTATAAGTCCACCCCTGCTTACATAAGCGTTATCTGCCATCATGCGTTCCGCCACGTGTTTGCACCACCTTTGACCAACAGCAATCTGTATTGGATAATCTGATTTCATTAACAAACACACAAAACTTTGATGTTATTCCAGGCGTATAGTTTTTAGTGCCTAGTCTTCCATACTTTGACCCGCGAACCGTGAGATATCGGCTTATAATATATCGCGAGTGATTGGCTCGAACGGACAATATTAGTCTTTGAGCGGTGGATTTTAACGCCTTTTTTGCCCCCATTGCGGGTCCAACTGACCGTTTCAGTTTGCGTGTCCACTCTCCGCTTATTATTTAGTTAAATTTTCATTCTTAAGTTTGCGTGTAATCAAAGGACTGGCGTCCATCTGGACGGCTCTTCGACCATAATGCTTCGTCGGGTGGAAATGTGCTTAGCAGGGTGGATGGACGGAACCGTTTTTGAAGCGAGGACTTTAAGTGAAAAGTATGACGGGATTTTTACACGGATGGAGGATGTTTCAACATTGAAACTAATCAGGCGATATGAAACCATGTAAAATGTTGCTTGGGCTTGTTATATTCCGAGCAGAAATTTCTTTAAAAGAGTTCGTGGTCATTATACGCAATTTTTTAACACTGTATTGGCTCAATCGATGTTTTAACAATTCTAGTTTTACATCAGTATTTAAAAAGTTTCAGTTTAACCCTCCAGTACACGCGTGGATTACATACGTAATCCATTGAATTGTATAATATTGCTATCCGGACTATACTGTATATAAAGTTGCCTATCTCCTTATATCTTCAGAGCAGAGTATAAGGAACTGTTTTTGTTTTGGTATGCTACTGTCGCTTGATGTGTGTATTATGTAAGAAATAGATTGTGTTCTGTTACCATTATAATCCACTCGTGTGCTTACGTAACCCTACTAAAAATTATGTTTTATATTCGGTGGTTAAGGTAAGTTTTCTACTTGAAAAAGAGTAACAAATATTAATTTTTTATTTTTGTTTTAGTTGTCAACAATGTCCCGACCAAAAAAAGTAAGATTCGGCGACTCTAATTAAAAAAAAATGGAATAATGAAATAGGGAACGAACAGGAGCCGAATATAGATGGTAGTGACGACGACAGCTGCTCAGATGACTATAATGTTAAGCAATATGTATCTGATGTTGTTCTAGAAGAAAAATGTGCCATGTCTGAACAAGAATCGCAACTAGACTGTGATGAAGAAGTTCAAGGGGAAGAAGATAAAGAAAAAATAATTTCAAAATACTATCTTGGAAAAGACAAAAAAAAAACAAAGTGGAGTAAGATATGTCCTGTGCCTACTTTAAGAACTCGTGCAACAAATATTGTTTTGAAGTTACCAGGACCAGTAAGAGAAGCTAGAAACGCAAAAACACAGTTTGAATGCTTCAAATGTATGCTAGATGATAATATCGTCAAAGAAATTAGTTGTACCAACATCTATATTGAGAAGGTAAGAGCAAATTTCTAACGCTACAGAGATACTAAAATGACCGACGTCGAAGAGATTTGGAAACTTATTGGTATACTCTTTTTAACAGGTGTTCTAAAATCTGGAAGACTAAATGTTTTGCAAATATGGCATACTAAGAAAGGTACTGGTGTTAAAGCTATTTACTTGACAATATCTTTAAATTAATTGTTTCCGATTTCTACTGAAATGTTTGAGGTTTGACGACTTTAATTCTAGACAAGAAAGGGGAGAGCTGGATAAACTTACTCCTATATGAGACATTTTTGGACTTTTTATTAAAAGTTTTCAAAAAAATTTTACACCTTCAGATTATTTAACAGTTGCCAAGCAATTACTTGCTTTTAGGGGAAAATGTCAATTCCGTCAATACATCCCCAGTAAACCCTCCAAATATGGTATAAAAATATTTGTGTTAGTAGATAGCAAATATATACCTATAATATGGAGATTTACTGTGGAACACAACCAACTGGTTCTTTTGAAACTGATTGGAGTAGCGCAGAGGTTCTTAAAAGAAGGTTTAAACCCATAAAAGAAACGGGCAGAAAGGTAACCATGGATAACTAGCTAACCAGTATACCTTTGGCCATGGACTTGATATATATTGTAAAAGTAAGAGGGAGCTACCACAAGAATTTATAATGTCTAAAAACAGAGACATAAATTCTTCACTATTCGGATTCCTCTAAGAAAAATGTACTTTGGTAACGAACGTTCCAATAAAAATAAGGTCGTATTAGCTGTTTCAACGATGCACCATGATGAGAGTATTGATCCTGAACAGAAAACAAGAACAAACTCGAAATAATAACGGATTACAACAAAACAAAATTCGGTGTAGATACGGTTGACCAGTTGTGTACACAATATGATTTGGGCTGGCACTTTAGGTAAAACTTGATTTTTTTGGCAATCGAAGGATACCGTCAATAAATCGTCCCGTTTTTCTATTAGAAGCTCATAGAAAGCCTTTGTTTTTAACTTGTGCACTCTCTTTTGCGCCACCAAGTTTGTGATCTGTACATCATCACAATGATTAATTATTTTATCCAAGGAAAGACATGTGGAGCATTCATCAGTTCTTAAACTACCAAATCCCAAGTTCAAATTTGTATTAACATGCTACTGAATGCTACTAAGGAGGAGGAATTGAAAATTAAGCGAGAAATTAGGAACAACCTCGTCAACTTAGAAGGAGTTTTGGCTAAAAAAATCCAAGTGGATTTGCGAGAGGACGCTAATGATGAAATGCTTCCCCAAACTGCTTCTACGCCTATTGCATCAAGATCCTTTGCCACTGTTGCTAAATCTGTTTTGATTTACAAATGGGGAATTAAAAAGTTTTCCGGTCGAGAACAAATTATTCCGTTTTTAGAGCAAATTGAAGCATTAAAAGCCTCAAGAGGATGTACGGACCAGGAGTTATTTTTATCTGGTTGAGACCTTTTTGAAGGCTCTGCGTTTGTTTGGTGGCACAATAATTTTATTAAGAGATCTTTTTACGAATGGTCAGAACTTGTTACAGCTCTCAAAAATACCTATTTGCCTGAAGATTATGAACGTAATTTATGGGATCAAATACGTTCTACCAAGCAAAGTTTTAGGGAACCCGTTACTACTTTTATTTCAAATTTTGAAGCGCTTTTCCACAGGCTTCCGAAAAAAAGTAGAAGAATGTGCAATGGATGAGCTAGACGTTACACAATTGGCTTCTATACTCTAAAATACTATTCTTTTACCCGGTCCTCCTCTTGTGTCTCAGCGTTGTAGAGGCGCCACATTCTCTTGATTATTTGATTTATTACATATATCAGTAATTAATGCATTTTCTCTGTATAAGGCTAATATTGTCACTGCCAAGAAGCACTTTTCTTCAGGTATTTCGTTAATGAGTTAATAAATAATAAGAGCACAAGAAAATGGCCAGCAGTTGTGATCAGTGGACTTGCCCAGGACATTTAAAGCAAAAATGTGTACATTGTGCTGAGATAAAACAGAGCATGCAGTCTAAATAAGATTAAGATGTTAAATTTAGGATATTATAGAACCTAGTTTGTTTTGTAATGTTTGGTTATAGGCAATTTTGATTTATAATATTTGTTTTTTAATAGTCATTGTTTTTTTTTATTTTTTTAAATTTAATGTACATTATACTTATAAAATAAAGCCAATTATAGATTGCAGTGGTATTAATAAAACCTTATTAAAACAATAAAACTATTTTCAAATAATATGGCTTTTCCAGTGCTCCAGTACGTATGGATTACTAATGTAATCCATGCGTGTAGTCACGTAAGAAAGTAAAGCACGTGTATTGGAGATTAGGTAACTGTAAGTTAGTCTGCTATGACCTATACGTAAACGGGTTAGCTCAAAAAACAGCTGGCGATTTAAATTTATCTTGGACCAAGAATCGGTTGAGGGCTTTACGATGTGTAGAGTCCATTGTGAAAGATTCCATTCGTTTTTCCATTCATTTGTCACTTTTTCTTTAAGGAACGATTTGTAGTCGGAAACAGACAAAGTTCACTGAAGAGGCACTGTGGATTGCTTTCCTGATATGAAAATCTGCTTGTTCGTTTGATGGAAACCATATAAAGCGTACTTGCTGCCTCTTGTTGTTTAGCAAATGTAATTGTTCTTTTATTAAAATACCTATTGGATTACTTATATATAGTATTTTTCATATAAAAATGCGCGCACGTCATTCAAGATTTACGACGTCAGAACCCCACAGCGTTGCCAAAACATCAGAATAGTTAGTAAGTGAGGAATTTTTAAAATGTCAACTATTTGTCAAACTATTATATTAAAAGTAAATACACTTAGTTTTAAGACTACTGCAACACACTAAAATACATAAGAAGACATTTTAATACAAAATTATATATTCTAAATTTTAAACTTACCTCTATTTAGAGCATTCATAGTAAAAACGTCCCGTCATTATTTCTTGTTTAAAATAATCTATCTTATATGAAAGCTTATCAGCTTTCTACAGACTATTTAGTTGTTTTGGCATAACACAATATTAATCTAAATTTAATATGTATTTGTAATTACAATTTATTAATATATAATATATTATGATCAAATTGTGTAAGAAATCAAAACATAAACAAAATTCGTACTCTAAAAAAGCGGCAACACTTTAAAAAATTTAGCCACACGCTGAACTGTAAAAAATTTGAAGTATTTTTTTATCGGTTGCGTACAATTGTCTAATATATTTAATTAAAATTATTATTTTGTGGAATTTTAGACTTAAAGAGTTATTTCATAAAATTTATATTATTAATAATAACAAATATTTTTGATTATTTAATCAATATAATTCTAAAATTCCCAATATAATGATGATTACATTTTTCCGATTATTATACCATGTTGACGCCTATGAAAGATCGAGTAGTTCCGTATAGGTTTCGTATTATTAGCTGGGTTAGGAAAATTTGAACTCTAAGGTTGACGTTCTGGAAATTTTAAATATAAGTTACGTCACTTTATATAAATTGTGACGTGCACGCATTTTTATATGAAAAATACTATATAACTGTATTATCGTATGTAAAGTACTAGAGAGAGTTGGTAATTATGACAGAATTTTGAATTTTTTGGGTATGTATATAAATGAGGGCTTGCAGAATTGAGTATAGTCCTTCAGAGTAAATACTGCAACTGAAAGATAATTTAAACTGTAATACAATGTTCGGACTTATAACTGCTGATCCCATACCATCAATAGTTTTGGATGAATCTGTGTAGATATGACAATGATCTGGGAAAGAAGCAAGTATTTTGTAAAATGATTGAATAATTGTTGCATGGGGGGTCTTAAGCTTATTATATTTAGACAGAGTTAGATCACGCACTGTAGGAGGAAAGATCCAGAGGGGAGGTGTGACTATATTTGTCTGATCAAAACATTTTCGTTTCTCGATAGTATGATGGAAAGTGGGATGCGATTTTATCGCACATATGGATGATGCGTATGTTAATGAAGTACATTCTTCTAAAATTTAAAGGTGGTTCCCCGGTTAAACATTGTAGGCTTTTAATGGGGCTAGTACAAAATGCTCCTGTAGCTATTATAAGTGCTGTATTTTTTATGACTTTTAAAAATTTTAAGTGTTCCACATAAGTTAAGTTGTTTCCATATAACTGAAGATCTGGATGTGTAGAGTGCGGTTTTTTTGAAAAACCTTTTTTTGTTTCTATGATACTAGTCAAACTACAAATTTTCTCTATGCCACTGTAGAAACAGAATTCCACAGCTAAAATAAACCTCATAATATCCGTACAAATAGAAATAAATCCCGGCTAAGTATTTTCCCAATTATCTTAATAGTTCGACAAATAGAGAATATAGCATTGTACCAGAAAATAATGTATTTATATTTGTTTATCTCTTTCTGCCATATGCTCGTCGTTAACGAAACAAACTTATTAAAGTTCGGATTTATCGATTTCGTTGTAACGCGGTGATAATAGCAAAAAGGTTCTTTTTCCATTCAAAAAATGGGTCAAAGTGTTTTGTTACTGGGAAAAATTGTTTGACGTGTAGCAATAAAAGTTTATACCGAGTTTGTTTCAATAAGTCGGTACGATACAATAAATCACCACGAAATCGATCTCAAATTCAAACACTATACTTATATTATTACTAAATTTTATTTTATTTAGATAAAAATGTATAGTTTGATATATAAAAATTTGAAGTAAAAAATATGACAACGCTCGCAGTAAACTATCTTCTTTTTGTTAGCCTTCTATAGTCCAATTTTGGACATAGGCCTCTCACAACACTATCGATCTTTATCCTGAGCATCGAGCAAAAAGACAAAGAGGGAATCTAATTGTTATGAAAAGGAGACCAAAATGATAAAAGTGCCTCTAATATGGCGGACATATCCGGAAATGCAAAGGCGCAAATTTAAATTTACGACACTTCACAATAATCATACAGTGGTATAGGGGTTCTAATTTATCTAATGAATTTGTACAAAGTTTGAAAATTTTAATATAATGATTGTTTTAATTAGGAAAATATTTCATGTTTAACGATACTAGTCTAAAATGTGACACAATTATTAAAAATCTTTAATATAAATAAGCTTTCATGTGACAGTTGGGACAAACAATAACATAACCCAACTAAATTCAATTTCTTAAGCAAGTAAAGAGACTCTCTCTCCTTGTTTAATGTGGCCTCTCAAAATGGCACTTCCTGTCTAACAACATTTTTGCCCCCCACTACCTTTACATTCCCTCTTCTGTCTTTTTGCTCGATGATCCTGAGCAACATACTTTCAATTTGTTTGAACAGTTTTTTTGGTCTTACCCAGCCATTTCTCTTTCTCTTTCTATCTGATAGTCGTACATCCAACAGTGCTTCCTCTGTTGGGGTTAGCTTGTTCATATTTGCTTTAGTTAGGGTCCAAGTTTGACATCCATATGACATGAGAGGAAGGATACACTGTTTAAACACTTAACTTTTACTTGTCAAGAATTGAGGTATTTTGCGGTTCTTAAATGTCCAACTGGTCTTCTAGTGATTTCCAAGCTTTGATTTTCTATTTGGCCAAGTAGATATATTCTTGGACTCGTTCTATCTCATTGCCATTTATAGTTATGGAGCTGGTTCCTAAAAAAACTGATACAACTCTTAGTAAGATTTGATCATTTTGAGCAGTGTATTTGATTGGTCTGACATTATATTCAGAACCACATTTTTTCTATTAATAAAAAATGGAGGGAACAAGAAACTCTTCAAAGAAAGCGAGAGTCTGGAAGAAACTATACTAAATTTAGGTATGTAAAAATAGAATTAATATTTTGTAATATCTCCACCAGCATTTATAAGGAACTATGAAATTGTCTTCTTCAGAGAGCTCTTCCAAAACCTGTTGTATACCGTGTCACAGCTCTTTAGCATTTTGAGGTATACAATTACGCCGATTCAACGGTTTTATAATAACCACCCACACATTCTCGATTGGGTTTAAATCTGGACTGTAGGTGGGCCATGGTAAGGTTTTGATGTTGTTATTTTGGAGCTACTAGTTTATTATACTTGCAGTGTGAACAAGACAATTATCTTGTTGGATGATAAAATTATTTTCTGGATACAACTGTTCTACACTGTAAAACATAATGTTTTTTTTAGAAAATTTAGATAATTTTGCCCAACAGACCTGCCATCAATACGCTGTACCATTCCCATTCATCTAGATAAATTCCAGCCTCATACATTGGCACTAAAATGACTAGCTGCTCGATATCTACCAATATATAGAGGATTAAATGTATTATTATCAGGTCTATACATCCCAATTTTGCCCTTTTTAAAAGATTGAAAAATGTTCTCATCTGTAAATATTACTCTGTTCCAAAAATCTTGATTTTGTAGCTGATGATTTAAAGCAAATATGTCTTGATTGCTTCTGTTGTGGTGTAAAAGCTTGTTTTTTTTTGCTGCGGTTCGGTACCTAAGACGCGATGCGCTCCAAGTTGTTGTCTTTCTTCCCGGAAACTGTGACATAACTCTTACAGCTTTCGCATCTTCAAAGGGATTCTCTTCTAATCTCTCTAAAAGCGTACGATCTTCATGAGCGGTAGATATTTTTGGTCTTCCAGAACCTTGCTTTCTTTCGAGAGTTTCTTTTTCTCTCCATCTTTTATTAATATTATAAACTCTTGGTCTGCTTACCTTAAAATGGTTCGCTACGGCAGCTAGTGACTAACCATCTTCTAATTTCGTTACAATTCTTGCTTTTAGTTCTTTGCTAGCATGTGGATCCATTTTTTGAGGTTGAACAAATTTTAAGATTTGGCAGTGACAGTGACAGTATGTAAATAATAAGTATTTATCCTTTAAAATACACTGCTCAATTTTCTACAAAATACACTTTAGGAGTCGTATCAGTTTTTTTAGAAACCAGCTGTACGTCTAGAGTCGTCTGTGCTTGTCACTTTTCTTGTTTTTGTCATATTCATTTTTGGGACCACGTATTAATTGGGAGCTATCTGCAGTTCCTCCACCATAGTTTGTAATTTCTCAAATGTCCTCGCTATAGTCACGATGTCGTCAGCGAATCTGAGGTGGTTTAACTTGATGCCATTAACGTCATTGCCTTATGTTGACCAATTATTGATTAAACAGTTTTGACGATATTACGTCGCGTTGTCGAACTCCTCTCTTATTTGGGATGGTATTTGTATTTTCGTCTAATTGTAGTATTAGTTGCGTTTTCAAATATACTATTATTCCAGGCAGTATCTGTTTAAATAACGATTTTTGGGTGTGAAGCATACGAACGCAACTTTTTGCATAAATCGCTCCAAAATATCACTAAAAATACCAATTCCACTATGCATGAGTTGTAAAATATAGGTTTAACTTTTTTTATTAAACAAATTATGACAAATATTAAAAAAAAATCAATATTTTTCGCATATATCTCAAGAACTATTGGTTTTACAATAATTTTGTATAAGACGTTAAAGTTTTTTTTTTTAATTATCCATAAAATAATGCTAGTTTTAAGTCTTGACAATTATTAAACTTATTGAAAAATACTGAAAAATACAAAAAAAAAACTGTTAAAAACAGGGTTTTTTGCGAGTTTATTTCCTGTACTAAAATCAAACCTAGGACCTTTATATTCCGAGAAGATTAGGAGAAGAAAATCCACCGGCAAATAGCTACATGGAAGGTACAGTCTCGAAGCTACTAGACTTTATAAAAAGGGTCAGGCTAGAGAATGTTATCTAGGACTAGAGGACCACAATAGATCTGAAAAGGTCGCAGTGGAATAGGCCAAAAGGCCACCTCTCTTAATCTAATCGATTAAGAGAGATAATCTATATTCCGAGAAACAAAACTCTTTAATAGGTTTATTCAATACACAAAATTTCATTAAAAGCGGTTTAATAGTTTTTGCAATATAAATTTTGTTTTTAAATGAATAGTTTTCAAAATTATGCAGGTCAAAAACTAAAACTTTTAGATACTTAAAAATGTTTTACATATAAAAGAGTATTCAAGATTTTAAACCCATTTTAAAAAATTAAAATCCGTAGATTACAAGAGCCTAGGAAATTAAAAAAAATGTGTAAATTTTAGGCTTATAAACAATTTAAATAATTTCATCAATTGTTCATAGATTCTAATTTTCAAGACATATGTTAAAAGTGCTTCAAAATACGTTTAAAAAGAAAGAAAAAATAAAATGATCAGTTCATAATTTCGTGAGTTACGATCGGTCAAAATTTACTCCGATTTACTTAAAAGTATAAGGTTCTAAGATATGTTTATTAAATAAAAATCTTTACTATTCAAAGCACTAAATGGGTATAAATTTACGGTAGTTAACATGTAGTGGTTTGCAGCTAATGTAAAATTGTACCCAGTTGGTGCTTTGTATAGTTAGGGTTTTTATTTAAAAAACAAATCTTGGAATCTTATACTTTTAGTGTAAATTGCAGTCAAATTTGACCCATCATAACTTCGAAGAAATGAACCGATCATCTTATTTTTTCTTTCGTTTGAAGGGTGTCTTAAAGCACTTTTAATATCGATTTTAAAAAATTAAAATCGATGAATAATTGATGAAGTTATTCAAACTGTTTATGAAAATAAAATTTAAACAATTTTTAAAAAAATTCCCTTGGCTCTTATAATGGACAGATCTAAATTATTCAAAATGGGTTTGAAATCTTGAATGCTCCTCTAAACGTAAAAAAATTACGTATCACGTTTTTGACCTATGTTATTTTGAAAATTATTCATTAAAAAGAAATTAGATTGCAAAATTATTTTGCAAAAATTATTGAATCTATTTTAATAAAATTTTGTATGATGACTAAACATATTAAATGTTTGCTTTCTTGGAATATGAATCTTGTTTGATTTTAGTATGGAAACTAAACCCGCAAAAAACCTGTTTTTTAACTGTTTTTCTGTTCCCAGTATTTTCTCAATCATTATAATAAGTGTTAAGATTTGAAACTAGCATTTTCTTATGTAAGATTTACTTAAAAAGCTTTTATTTCTTTTACAAAAATATTCTAAAACCAAACCAACAGTGTGTAGGAAAATATAAAGTTTTTTTAATCTTTTACATATTTTGTTTAATAAAAAGCTAAGTTCACATTTTACAACTCACGCATAGTGAAATTATCATTTGTAGTGATATTCTGGAGAGATTTATGCCAAAAACTGCGTTAATATGATTCACACCCAACTCAAAACAGATTATTGTCTGGACTATATGTGTTAGTACAACACATATCACAAAAATTGAAAACTTTAGGGAAAATTGTATGCAATTATCACTTGGCAACACCACTGTAAATAATGACTTAAAGAGTATACTTTGAAAATTCGGCCTAGCTGAAAGACGAAAAAGAGAAAACCGAGAATTATTAGATTATAAATTTTATTTCATATATATATATATATATATATATATATATATATATATATATATATATATAAATTTTATATAAGAGACATTTTTAAAAATTGTCGTTGAAAATCAAATATTACATACGGTATATGCTCCATATTTCTTCAAAATATCGCTCTCATTCTTGTCGTAAGGCCTTACTCTTATAGACATTATTAGCCATTTCCTCCCAATCCTCTAATCCAGCTAATAATCCCCCGTGCAATTTCCGAAAGAACGTCTAGCTTCATTCATAATTGAGTTCCAATACCAAAATCAATTATGAGACGGTTTTCAGTTGCTGGCTTAACATCCCCTAAAATAATGCTACGAAATTACGCTACTATAGTATATTTCAGCGTACTTGACAGTAGGCTAAACAGTGTATGAATATAAGAAGTAAATAAATATACAGTGCTAGCCAGAAGTCATCTCCTCCTTGTATCTTTTGAAAGGTTATTAATAATGATAGATGATCTTACAAAGCCACTGTAACTGATAATTTTAAATGGGACCTTATAACAAGTGATATTTCGTTTGCAAGGTATTGAACGTACCTATTTAATCATACTAGTTTTGCTTCGGTTTTTGGGCATTTAAGAATCAGTTCTTATATTCAGTGTTTAACATGTACTCCTACTTTCTGACAGTAATGCATCCTATTGCTAAACCCTTGTCGTACTCGTTTAAATGTGTCGGAAAAAATTGTCCTACCATTCTTCAACAATTCGATGTTTGATGACAGAGAAAAAAATCTAATGGTGTGAGGTCCGGTGACTGAGCTGGCCATTCTACCAAACCTCATGATCCATCTATAACGATATTTCTCATCAAGGTAACGTCTTACTGCATCATAATTGTGTGCGGGAGCACCATCTTGTTGAAATGTTATTTTCAAGTTCTCGAATTCATCTGGATAATCTTTTAGAATTTCAATAACTAATAGCTCACTTGCGTTTTGTAATATCTCTTAAAGATACACTTTACCTGTTAAGTAAACATTAAGAAAAACGGACCCAACTATTTGGTTTTGCAAAATACCTGCCCAAACCTTTACTTTTCCTGAAAATTGAGTATGTCTTTTACGAAAGACGAGAAAAACCAAATTTCTACATAGGTTATTGGTAGTTCAATAGCATCGACGTAACCTTAATTAATCCCTTTTTTGCGTCATTTTTTATATACCTTGTTGATTGATTAATCTCCAAATCATGGATACCAAAAGTGTAGTACCGTATAATATCTGCCTTTCAAAAAATACTGTGGCAGTGGTAAATTTTGCATAAAATCGAAGGTAATGCAAGTAGCTTTGACTGCTCTTGCTTATTTCTTCTAAATGCGTTTTTTGGCTTGTTATGCATTAGATTTTCTTAGATAAGTTCTTTCTGTATTTTGCAAGAAGCTGCATCAGCCTCAGAAATATTCTTGTTGCTTAAGGTATGTTATTTAGGTAAATTTGTCGCATTTCGCACATGTGTCGGTACGTAGAAATCCAAAGGCTATAGCGGGATAAGATAGTCAAAATTGCACCATACTCGATTCAGTTTTGGGTCTGGCCATTCGAAAGGACATAATTAAAAACTCACTCAGTTAAATTGTCAAGTACCTAAGTGCCTCTGGGGATTCGCTATGGGAAAAAACGTATTTAAAAAAAATAATTTTTTTAGACGCTGTATTGCTGCAAAAAATCTGAAAAGATTCATTAAAGCGTATTTTAAAAATACAAAACTGCCTGATTTTTTTTTAAATTTTTAGCTTGAAAATTGAACCCAGGAAAAATATTTGAAATTTTCAGTAATATTTTAGGTTATGTCGGAAATTTTTGGCCAACCTTAAAACAATGTTTTTTTAGTGGTTTTTTCCCGTTCTTTCGAATGGCATAGGTATTATTATCATTTTCAACGTGGAAAAAGCCTAAAAATCGAAAAAACTGCTTTTTTGGCATTTTTCTGAAGTTTTTGACTCATAACCTCAACAACATACACATAAATTAATGATAATTCATATTTTTATATGTATTCTTATATATCTTTACAATCGAAATAAGCTATTAAAACTATTATTTTTTCCTACCATGCTCCAAAAACCGAAAAACCCCGTTTTCTCCATGTTTTTACTACATAACCTTAAAAGATTCCCAAAAATGAATCGTGAATTAGAACGCACTTGTACACTCAAAAGTTGTGGAATTTTAAGCTAGCCAATATATCTATATATGTGATATTATATCACAATGTACATACTTAAATGGGAATAAGCCACAATTAAAGGTTAAAATACGTTTATTGACGTTTCAATTTCCACTTCGGAAATCGTTCTCAAAATACAAACATTAGTAAATTTACTAATGTTTGTATTTTGAGAACGATTTCCGAAGTGGAAAATGAAACGTCAATAAACGTATTTTAACCTTTAATTGTGGCTTATTTCCATTTAAATATAAATTAATTTAAAATGCCACAAGAAAATAGCTTCAGAACAATGTACATACATTTATACACAGACGCATATCTATATATTTCCATGACTTTTGAGATCCTTGTTATATACATTCATAAGCTCGTACCACGCTCGTCCATGCCTTACTTTTCCGCTTAGATACAAGAGCGTTATACCCATGCTTATTCTTTTCTTCTTATTCTTAATTCTAACATTATTCTTTTATTTTATATTTTATATTTACTTAACTGTTTTGGCGTTCATGTCTTAGTCTTATATCCCGTATAACCAGGGAGCCTGATTGTAACAGAAAACATGGCGTTGGTAGTTGCGCCGCGTAATGTCAACTACCGTGCGGCTCATGTATATCTGTTATAATCGGGCTCTCATTCTATATCGCCCTTAGTGCGTTTGCGTGTGTAGGGCCATATCCTTTTTATCGCTCTTAGTCAGTTTGCGTGTTAGGGCCTTTATCTTTTCGGCGAGACTTTTCCTCAAATGTTCAATGGCTCTCTGTTTTTGTGTTGATTTTGAATTGATTTTGAATTTAACAGCAGAATTGTGTCGTGTCTAAAATAACAGGCAACAATAACCAGTATTATTGTTAAATTAAGAACTCGATCATCAAATAATTTTATTTCATCAGTTTTCGGGATAGATAATGAGATCAAAGTATCTGATTTCTGCGAGTCTGTAATCAATTCATTCGAGAGAGATGTATTGCCACAATATTTTGGAGTAAAAAGTCTCTTGAGAGACGACTTAATCCGTAACCATACTTCTGTTTATGCCATAAAGTTATTTAATTTGACGGATGATCAGCTCACATTAATTTTCGATGGAGCTTATTTAGCTCACAAAAAAAGCAGAAATAATTGGTATCAAAGAAAATCATATTCGGGACAGAAGATAAAACCGTTGTGCAAGCCGTTTACCATCTGTACAACAGACGGGTTTGTTGTAGATCTACCCGGTCCATTCTTAGCTACAGAAAATGATGTAAGCATCATGAAGGTTATGGAAGATCCAAATGGAATAAGGTCAATTATGAAAAAAGGTGATGTTTGTATTGTAGATAGGGGCTTTAGAGACGTCGTATCCTATTTAGAAGATCTTGGCTTCAAGGTTCTGATGCCTGCATTAAAAAAAAGACCAAGTTTATCCACAGCTGAAGCTAATAAATCTCGTTATGTTACGAAACTAAGATGGGTAGTAGTAGCTGTCCACCGCATTCTTGGAAAAGAATATAAGCTGCTCCATCAACAATTGGATAATAAATTGTTACAAAAGCTGAAGCATATTGCAGAATTGCATGTTTTCTTAATACCCGTTATGGAAAAAGATTATATAGCGATGAAGAAGGAGACCTTACGAAAGTAAACGACCAAGAGGAAGACCACAGATGAAATGGGTTGATGACATTAAAAGAATAGCCGGAACAAATTGGAAATATGTTGCTCAGGATAAAGACCGATGGAAGTAGTTGGGAGAGGCCTATATCCAAACATGGACGACAGAAGGCTAAGAAGAAGAAGAAAAAGAGCGATGAAGAAGAAGATGAAGAATTAAAAAAATTAATACAGAGAATGTTGAATTAGAGTAAAGTGGATAACACATTGGCTAAAGAAGCTGAAACAGCAAGGTGGTCTACGACTGCCCATCCAAGCTGTCATATGTCACATGTCACCCTAACATTTTCGTTAAGACCGGGAGCCATTCTCTCTCATGATGCCAACCATAATGTAGCTTCTCCTATTTAAAAAAAAAAATTAAACTGTTTGTCCTTGTGTAGTGTAGTGCAAATTTGCAATTGTATGTTTGTAACATTCTATGATTGTTGGATAAGCCAAAATTGACGAAGTAAGTTTAAAACGTTAATCATATAAAAACTTTTATCAACCATCAACTTCGAGTTTTTATCGAAGTTAATTAATTTTCTTCAGTTAAAAAAAAAAACGTTTCTTGGCTTATTTCAGATGCCTCTGAAGATGCTTTAGGAAGCGAAAGTACTTGGGCAAGATTTAATTAATAAACTGTGCTCGATATCTGCCTTGTATTTGATCAAAGTTCATTTATTCGAGCATTCAACCTAATATCAAAATAAATAAAGATTTCTAATTGCATTTGTAGATATTTTCCAAGAAGCATAATAACAAAAATGACAAATAACAAAATACAACCACATTTTGGCATAGTGTAGCCCATCACTCGATAAAAAACAACTATAAAAAGCAAAACGACGTTTCGAACGTAACGCTATCTAATACTTTTTAACGTACGTAGTATACGTAGTAAGAAACTAGACTGCCTTACTCATGTAGCTCAAGGAATATTTATGATATAAGATAGAAAGGGTTTTCAGGTATATAGCGCTACTGTAATAAAAATAATGTGCCAATGTCCAATCGAAAGTGAGTCTCTTGGGATAGAACTAAAAGAAGTGTAGAGTTGGGCGATGTTTAATATTTTGGAATATTCTAAGGCGTAATTAAAAACAAAAAAGGAAAATGTTTGAAGGAAAGTATATCAGACTAATCGTACGCCCTTCAGTTAGCCCAGTTTTATATTTATGTTTTTCATTTATGTTGGAATGGAATGGAGTTTTATAGGTACCTACATTGTTATCGTTATGACTGGACTGGTTAGGCGGCAAAGTCAGGAGCAGCGTTTGCTTTGTGACAATGAATTTTCAGTAGAGGATCCAGTTTAAATAAGCCAAAGACAATATAAAAACCAATATAATTCATCTCTACAGAATTGAAATAGCATGACCGAGCAGAGATTCCAAATGACAGATATACATGACAGAAGTGAGGCATAGAAATTTATATATCTTCTATCATCTCATAGAACATAATAGTGGTCTAAATAAAGGAATTAGAATATATAGCGAAAATGAAAATTGGAATTTAAATGACAGAATATTTGGTAAGTTGAAAGTTAGTCGAAGGATTGAGCGCCAACTATTTTTAGACTAAAAGTAGTGAAATAAAAGATAAACTTTATAAGTAAAATAAGTAAAGTAGAAAATAAAGTAGAAATAAGTAAAAAAAAGTAAATAAATAAGTAAAATCATAAGAAAAATAATTATTTAAAGAAAAATAACAAACATGTGACAATTATAAACGTTGCAACACTTCAAAACGGTCATTTACTGGAGTAAATCCTCCTCCTCAATCTTTTCTCGTTCGTAAGGATGTAGTGGTATTATGTAATTTGTTTGACTATTTCTATCCAATCTTCTTCTAGTTATATTTTCAAAATACGTCAGTATATTTTCGTTGATAGTTGTGATGAATCTAGTTTTTATGTTAAGTTCTGCTAGAATTGAGTTATGTGTGCGATGGGCGGTCCATGGTATGCGCAACATTCTACGGAAGAACCACATTTTAAATGCCATTATATGTTTTGAATCGGCTTTTTTTTATTGTCCAAGTTTCTGAAGCATAGGTGGCGATAGGAAATATCAATGCTCGAACAAGGCGTAATTTTGTGTTTTTTGTGATGTCAGTGTTCTTCCAAATTTTTGTGAGTTTGGCTGTTGCCGATCTGGCCATTGTGATGCGTCGATGGATCTCGTCTTCGCATCCTCCACTGTTCGGACGGAGTAATAACGGAGCCTAATTTATTAAATTGCCTGGCCACTTCGTAACCAGCTATGATTCTTATCTCTGCCTGGTTATTTCTGATTCTATCGATGATCAGCACTTTATTTTTCTGCATATTTATTTTCAAACCATATTCCGTACTCACCGTGCCAAGACTATTCATAATTTGTTCCAATTCTTCTGGTGATGACGCCAATATAACAGTGTCATCAGCATAACGTAGGTTTTTGATTTTTCTTCCGCCTATTGTTGCTCCACCTTGCCATTCCTCAAAAACTTGACTTGACGCATAATATGTTCAATATATATATATATATATATATATATATATATATATATATATATATATATATATATATATATATATATATTGAATAGAATAGGGGATATTGTGCATCCTTGTCGAACTCTGGATTTTACTTTAAAGTTCTTCAAAACCACATTATTAACTCTTATATTATCAGTATTACTTACATATAGTTTTTGTAATAAATATAT
This sequence comes from Diabrotica undecimpunctata, assembly GCF_040954645.1. Taxonomy (NCBI): domain Eukaryota; kingdom Metazoa; phylum Arthropoda; class Insecta; order Coleoptera; family Chrysomelidae; genus Diabrotica; species Diabrotica undecimpunctata. The sequence continues at coordinate 11,163,116 of NC_092806.1, forward strand.
TAGATGTTCTTGCGTTCCCATTTCTCTAAGTATATGCCATATTTGATCCCATTTTACGATATTGAAGGCCTTGGAACAGTCAAAAAAGCATAAATATGATTCTATGTTATACTTTCGAGATGTTTCGATAATTTGACGAATATTAAGAATATGTTCTCTTGTTCCTCTACCTGGGACGAATTCGCATTGTTTTTGGGGAATTTTTGGGAAGAGAATTGATTTTAGTCTTTCATTGATGATGGTTAGAAGTACTTTGCTCGCGTGTGATATCAATGCTACTGTACGGTAATTACTGCAATCTGTCGGTGAACCTTTTTTATATATGGAAATAAACGTGACTTTAACCCAGTCATTTGGCCACTTTCCGGTATCCCAGATCTCATTGCAAATTCTAAGCATTACTTCTGTTCCGAATTCTCCAATTTCTTTGAGTGTTTCAGATATTATTCCATCTTCTCCTTCTGCTTTTATGTATTTTAGCTTTTTAATTGCCGCCTCAATTTCTGATTTCAATATTTGAGGTTCTTTTTCATAACTTCTTTTCTCTGTATTATTGTCTGGATCGTTGTTAGAGAATAGTATTTCGCAATATTGTTTCCATACCTCTGCGATACTGTCTGGGTTTGTTATGGTATTTTCACTATTATCTTTGATGATCTGTGTCTGCGGTTTGAATTCTCTCGCTAGATACTTAACTTTTGTGAAAAGTTGTCTAGATTCTTGGCGGTCAGCATGTTCCTCTAGTTGTACACATATATTTTTAGTATAATTATTTTTGTCCCTTCTGCACAAGTGTTTTATAGTCGTATTTATAGTGCATATCTCCATTTCTTTTTATTTTGAATTTGATGTGCCGTTTCAAGTTTTCGTCTTTCTTCTACAAGATTGAGAGTCTCTTCAGTCATCCAATGTTTTTCCTTGGTGTTTTGTCTTTATGGTTAGTATTGTTGATCGCTTCAGTGATCCATGTCTTTGTGTATACCCACATTTTGTCAGGGTCTCCGGTAGTCACTGGTAGGTCAGCTTCTGCTAATGCTTCTCCAAACTTTTCCGCGTGTTTTGGAATCAATTTTGATTTTTTAATTGTGATTGTTTTACTGTCACTGGAGTATAATACAAACATCTAATTTTTCGAATTAAAAAATTAAAAAAGAAGCAAGAGAACATATTGTTGTCTTGTTCTCTTGGTATTGTTAAATTTCGGCAAATATTATCGGAAAATAATCAGAAATTAGACATGGAACAACTAAAACAAGAAAAACAGACGTACAAAGAGAGAATGAAGGAAATATTGCCGACCAAGGAAGATATAGAACACAAACGTATCGATAGAATAAACATGATATTTACTGAAACACTAATGAAAGTGGAAACGAAACATGGAAAAAATAGCAATGACCCAAAGAGCCATGGAAAGGCAAATGCTGAACATTAGACAAGAAAAGAAATACTTGGATCGGCAACAAAACAAAAGTGACCGATGCATTAACGCAGATAGCAAAACTTAAGTGGAAGTTCGCTGGACATATAAGACAGAAAGACGACAGATAGAATAAGATGATTATACACTGGAGACCATATAGTTACAAACGAAAAAGAGGAAGGCCACAAATGAGATGGTCAGATGACTTGAAGAAACACGGAGGCCCGAAGTGGATACAAACTGCCTACAATAGAGAGACGTGGAAGAAGGAAGAGGAGGCCTATGTCCAAAATTGGACAGCAAGGGCTGTATAGATTGATCGTTAAATTTCGACTTACCTAAACATATAAAGGTTGAAAACTTAAAAAAACAGAAACTTTTGACCATGAAACTTCGTGTTAAAGCCATACAACTTCCTTGGTTTTTTTGTTACCATTGTCTTTAGAGCTTTAGAGCTGGTTTCATTTCTATCTGTTAATCTTATCTGGTTTGTGGTAATATTATCTAATCTGCTTTTTAACGTTTTAGTTGTTATATATTTTTCCTTCAAATCTTTTTCTTTAATTAATTATTATTCTTAAATTATTGCATCCCTAATCCCTAAACACTGTCAGATATTCTTAGCAAATTTTGATACAAATATATCCACCTTGTGACGTGGAAACGGGTTAACTAAAATTTAGTTAACTATGCTGCAGGTGGCACAAATTCCCCGCCTCTGACATAGACAAGACAATGTTCTTTCACCCTTCTGACTACGCAAAGCAGTAAAGCGGCAAATTCTACAATATTCAAGGCATAAATCAACATCCAAAACAGTAAATTTAAATATTTAAACTTAAAGACTCGGTGAATAACATTTTAAACTAAGGTATTTAATTTTTGCAGTCGAACAAGAAGTAATTATTTTTGAATTTGCAAAGTAAGCAAAAGACAAGATGTAAGAAACAGCAAAGAGAGGTGAAGGATCTTAAGAATGTTTGCAAATGTAAGGGTTTATATTCTAAACTATTCTATGCGTTGTAATAATGCGTATCAGAATTTTAAGTTGAGATTTCCACAAATGACATATTTATCTTGCGTAAATGGAAGCAATCAGGTTCCTACATAATACATCATATATATATATATATATATATATATATATATATATATATATATATATATATATATATATATATGAAAATTACTTACATCCATAAGACTTAGCGACAACAATCATAGGTCATCCGAAATTAATTCAATAAGGCAAACACTCTTACAAAACGGTTACCACAAAACCCAAATCAATAAGAGCATTCAAAAACATCTAAACCCCATTCCGTCCAAAAAAGAAACCTTGCCGCCGGATCAACCCAAAATCTTTCTACCTTTTATTAAAGGTGTCACTGACAAGATCAGTAGAACTCTTCTTCCTCTAAATATCAAAACCATCTTCACTACTCACTCCAAGTTGTCCAATCTCGTCAGATCCGTAAAAGACCAAATCCCTAATGAAGAAAATGGTGTCTACGAGATACCCTGTTCCAGTTGCCCACGTATATACATCGGACAGACAAACCGACGAATCCATAACCGTATTTACGAAAATTCTATATCTGTCAAACATTCCGATACTACTTCAGCCCTAGCCCAACATCATATTCAAACAGGCCACAAAATAGATTTCGAAAAAGCAAAGACCATCGCCCCCATCCGCTCCTTAAAATCAAGAATCATTCGTGAAGCTATTGAAATCGAAAAACGGTCTAACAGCAAAAACGGTCTAACAGCTTGAACACGCGCGATGACGCGAAACGATTGACGGCAACATGGCGACCCCTGCTTCAGCGACCTCCCGCCCACACCGCTCAGGCCACGTCAGTTCAGACCACGTCAGCGCATACCGTTCCCGCACATACAGCAAGTATAAAAGCAGCCACACAGGGTAAGACCGGTTGTCACTCGACACTGAGCAGTAGGCAGATTGAGACCTCAGTGCCGAGAGACAGTTCTTTCAATACAGAACACGGTACTGGTGCGTCACGAGTGAGGGGAGTAGGCAGATTGAGACCCCGAACCGTATCACTCTTGATAATGGCTCCAAAATGGGTGCCGAAACGTCGAGTAACAAATTCTCAACGCGGTTCTTCCCGAGAACTAAGTAATTTTCATTCATCTGACCGCGGAAATTTATCCGAACATATATATATATATATATATATATATATATATATATATATATATATATATATATATATATATATATATATATATATATATATATATATATATATATATATATATATATATATATATCAATCTGCCTTGAGACCTCAGTGCCGTTTGACGGTTCTTGTATTTCTATATGTTGTATCAGAACAACCTGAAGTTCACCGACTTCATATTTTATCATTCATTTTTATCGTGATTGATTATTTTTATCTATTATTGAATTTATTCCATTTGGCTGCTCCACTTTGTATGTACTTGACAGAGGTTTTGCTCCTATATGTAACAAAATATGAAAGTCTTACGAAAAATAACAAACCAAACTCTAAGAGACAGAGTAAGAAGTGAGGAAATACGAGCGAGATGTGGTATAGGGGAAATAAACGCGTGGACCAAAAGAAGAAAAGTGGAATGGAATCAACACATCGAAAGAATGACAGAAAATAGAATAGTACGAATAACAAGAGACAAAACGCCAAATGGAAGAAGATAATTGTGACGACCGAGGAAAAGATGGTCAGACAACGTCAATTGAGGCTAAACACCAAAGTAAAACAGGCATTTTGCCTATTTATAAAGTAGGAAGAAGAAGAAGATGTATATGAAGAATAACAAAAAGGAAATTAAGTAATTTATATACCATATTTAATCCAATCAACGAATAAGTTCTTAAGCATTTATATTATCCGGATTCAAGAATCACTTAAGATCAAGGAAACTATGTACCAAATTTTCGCTCGCGAACAATTACAAAAGACTAATTATTCCTTCATTCCCACTAATTATAGAACAAAATTATTAATTTCTATATTAAAACAACCATACTAACTCTCAAATTAACGAAATGCTCCTCTACAAGGGCTGTTAAGCCCTTGAGATAGAACTTTCGATCCTTTGGTCAGTGGGGAGTAGAAGAGATATAAAAATAAATAACAGAACCGTAATACCGCGATTTATCAGGCCCATGAATCTGCTGTAACTTGGAGCGGTTGGTAATTGGTCGATGTGGTTGGAATAATCAATGGGGAGATTGATTTAGAATGTGGGGAACAGCGTCAAGAGATAAAACGAAAATATGCTTCGTACGTTGTTTGTTTTGAATTGTACAACTATTTTGTAGGTATAAAAATTATTCCCTATTAATTTTTTTTAGAACGATTTGTATGAGAATATAAATCTATATAGGGTTGGTTATATATCTTTATATATCTATAATAGATAATTTGTATACTATTTAGTTCATTTTAAATACTAATTTCTGTTTTGTCAAATTTTATTTCAAAATATTAGAAGTAGGGTTATATCTTACATCTATTTAAAGCAAATTTTTGGTTCATGAATCCATTTCTATTGTTTAATCTAATTTTAGGGTAAGTTAATAATTAACTTTAATATTTTACCAATATATAGTAATATATCGTTTTATAATTTATGTTTAAAGTTTTTTTATCAACATGACCTACCTAACCTCTAAGCATGTGTTTTTTTTAAATTTTATTTGAGGTATATGTAGCTAGAATCTTTTATTTATTTATTTAACTAAGTTGTTTTAAAATAATTAAATTCATATAGACAAAGTTGTATAAATTATAATCATTTGATTGTCTTTGCGACTGCTAATTTTTATTTGTCCATTAATTTTGAATACGGCCGGTTTCCGCTCGACCGTTTTGCGCCCTTACCTGAAATCGATCGGTTTGCGCTTTGCAATTTTCATAATAGAAATATCTAACTATAGTTTCCTTAATCGTCACATTTGCGCTCTCTTGCAATATAATTTTAATTTCATTCTACAATAATAGTCTGGTGAACCTGCAATGAACAAACTAACATGTCAAATAAACGGAAACATCTTTTTCCTTTAGATTTGAAAAAAAAAAATGTCAAATCAAAACTAACAAAATTATTAAATTTTTCTAATACTGTCGAACAGCAGAGTGTTCTTTAATCTTTAATACCCCTGTTTATAATCCTTCTACCTGGAAGTTAATTGTTTAGATGTTTAGATATAATTAGTAACTAGAATTCCCAAAATGAGAGATCGCTGGAACTAACTTTCCTTTCTACCTGATAATGCGAACTGGTAACTACTTAAGTCATTAACAAAGGGTATGGTAACAGAAAAATTACCTAAAAATTCTACGTGATAAAGACTATATTGATGGTCAATCATTTCTATTGCGTTCTTTGAGATAGTATGATCAAGAATTATTGTGAATCAGTGTGAGTTAGTATGAGTTATTGTTTTAAAAATGAATGTGCAAATTATTGAAACTTCGAAGGGAAAACCATGTGCATTGTATAAAGGGTACAGTTTTCATATGAAAAAAAAAACAAATAAAGATGGTTCGGTTTTTTGGAGTTGTTTAAAAGAGAAAACTGAAAAATGTCGAGGCCACATAATTATGGATAATAACACAATAATTAAGGAAGTCGAACATCTGTGTAAGCCGTTTGTTGCAGCGACAGAAGTGTAGCAGTGTGTCTTCAATGCTCGAAAAAGAGCTAGGGAAGACAATAGTTATTTGCCGATGTCAAAAATATATCAAGATGAATTTCAAAGATTATATAGTCAAGGACTGGATTTCGTGACAGACATCCCAAAATTCTCTTTAGTGAAAAGTGGTTTAAACGATTGTAGAAAACGTGCGCGTGGGCTGCTCACAGATCCAGCGGCAGCATCCAAAATAGTATTTCCAGAAGAAATTATTACAATGAGCGACAAAACGAAATTTTTATTTATCGACAAGACCACTCCCTCGGGGTACAGAATCTTGGTGTTTGCCAGCAACAAAGCTAGGAAGATTTTGGTTAACAGTAAGGACACTGCATTTATGGATGGAACATTCAAAAGCTGCAGTAAGCAATTTAGTCAAATATATACCGTTCATATCGATATTGGTAGTACGTCAGAGGAGACAAATACAATTCCATTGATATTTGCGTTACTTCCTAACAAAACCAAAGAGACATACGATATGTTATTTTCATCAATGAAAGAGAAACTACTAAATTGGAAACCATCTCTTATAAAACTGGATTTTGAACAGGCAGTGATTGGTGCCTTAGAAAATTATTTTCTTGAAGCCAAAATTTCTGGTTGTAATTTTCATTTCAATCAATGTATATGGAAAAATGTTCAAAATATTGGACTTGTTTCTAAATACACTGACAACGAAGAGATACGTTTGCACATAAGAATGTGTGCTGCGTTAGCGTATCTACCCATAGAAGATATCGATGATGGCTGGTTATGCATTCAAGAAACCTCTCCTATTTCTGAAAAAAATGGAACAGTGTTATGACTACTTTGTCAAACAATGGTTAGAAAATACTCACATTACCAAGGAAATGTGGAATTGCCATGATCAAAGACATTGCAGTAATACCGTTTTAGAAGGTTGGAATCATCGTCTGAATACATTAATAAGACCACATCCCAATGTATTCCAATTAGTGAAGTGCCTGGTTAAAGAAGCAGAATATTGTGATCACCTTTATGATCAATTTACTTTCAATCTAGAAGGAAAGCGGCGCAAGAAAACATGTATTAATCTTGATGAAAGGATATCCAAAACTTTACAGAAATATAAAGATACAAGGAACTTAAGGTTGTGTTTAAGGACATTGGCATATATCCAAAAGCTGCAATAAATAGACAATTTTTTATTCCCAAGAATTTTTTGTATTTTACTGTATAAAAAGTTTGAAAAAAAAAAACGAAAGAAAAAAACAAAAAAAAAATAAAAAAAAACGAAAAAAAAATGAAAAAATAAAAAAAAACATCTTCTAAACACGCCAATGTTTATATTATGTATAAACTATGACAGTCCTAAGCCTGAATAAATATCCATATTATTTTGTTACCATTTATATAATATTAATAGCTTACGCTTTTTTTCGCGCTTTTTTAAGTGGTATCCCCATTAGGCCTGATTTACTGATAATTTCCAGGCGAGAAAATATTGAGCATAATTATATGCAGGGTTCCGCAATTGAACTATTACCAACTTCACATCGATATATCTGGCAAATCGATAATGACAGCTACGTCAAAGTTGGCCTGATAACACTTCAGTATGTTTATAAGCCGTCAAAAGCATTTGCATTTAAGTTTTGTACATACAACAAAATTTATTGGCAATGGAATTTAAACGTAATAGTGTGATTGCTTTATATTTGGCTGGAAAATCACAACTAGCTATTGTTCGTCAACTCAAACACCTCAAAGTAAATAAAATGTTTGTGTATCGCACCATAACTCGTTATAATGATACTGGTAGCATTGCCAAACGCTATGGTGATGGACGAAATCAAACAGCAACATAACCTGAAATGGTTCGGAAAGTGAAGGCTCGACTTGAGCGAAATCCACGTCGTAGTGGTAATCAAATGGCCAAAGAACTGAAAATATCCCAGCAAAGCATGCAACGAATATTGAAAAAGGAGCTCAAGGTCAAGTCTTACAAGTTCCAAAAAGTAAACCATCTTACACCAAAGCAAAAAAAAGTTCGGCTTGAAAGAGCAAAGGAGTTGTTACGCCTACGCGAACGGAAGTTAAAATTGGCATTATTGTGGGTAATTCATCTTCAAATTCTTCGAATTTCTCGATTAATTTTAATATTTCGATAATGTCACTGCAGGTTTCACCAGAACAATTGAGGCACACGGCTAAGCATTTGAGGCCTACTTGTCGGCAACCACACATACTTTCACAGTTTCCCTTGTATCTCCAGAAAATTAATTGTAGAATTTCGGAGGGTGCTGGAGTTTTGAAAGTTTTGAGTAGTACTCAACTTTTTCCATGCTTTTTCCATTCCCAATCTTTAGGATCGCAGTGTTTCCTGGTAATAAACTCTAACACTGTGGAAACGAGTTTCATCTTGTGTTGGCTTAAGCGATTGGCTAAGCAATTTAATGTAATTTTGGTCATTGTCTTGGCAAATCGTTTGTATCTCATGCTGTTAGAGAATCATCTTTATTTCCACCGTATAAAGAGACGAAAAAACTCTCGCCAACGACAGTGGGGAAAGATGGCTCAGCTTCCTCACTGAGAAATAATGCTGTTCCACTAGCTAACTCAGGATGTTTCTGTAAAATTTTGACAAAAAAAAGTTTTCCGATCTTATCTCAAGCTACTAATCTTGTGTCATATCCTAACAATACATGGAGAAAGAGCAAATTTTTTGCAATGACGTCACCATATCTAAAACTTAAAGGACAGTATAAGTGATGCGACTTATATTCTTTTGAAAGTTTAAAAAAATTGGACACCGTGGACACACCATTAGACTGCTTAGAGTTTGTTAATGGCTGGTTGACTACTGCTAGACGCTAAAAAGGTATGTACCAGAAGCTAAATATCTGTCACAACCATCTTTTAATGTAATAAACTTAATTTATTAAATTTAATTTTATTTTAACCAGAAATAATCCATGTCTTAATCACTTCCTAGGTTTCGTTTGAATTATTTCCAATTGGTGATAAAGCAGTGGCATCTAGTTCTTGTTGTATCGGTGTTGTTGAAAGTCTATGGTTTCATCTGACAGAGTTTGATCTCTTTAGTTTTATGACAAATAAAGACTTTAGCAGCTTATAGCCGGAGCCTTCGGCTTAAAGCTATTAAGAATAAATACAAAATCAAATGATTGTTTTCCTGTATGTTTACGATGTGATATAATTGTTTATTCTTATGATTATATGTTATAACGATATTCTATCTTAGTTGTTTACTGTTATGTTTTGTTTTGTTTAATATGTCATCTACTGTTCTTTTCATCTGTGTCAGTCAATTCAAAGTTATGAATATAATATAGCTAATATGTCTGCAACCGGTACATTGTCAACCTCCGCTGACAAAGACCGTCAATTTAGTTTATTTAACAAAGAATAATTACGCGAGAGAAATATCGACCGCTCCTATGGTACTCTACTAAATGGCAATTCGTCCTATGTAAACCGCAATACCGGAAGCATTTCAATCTTTCCAGAGCAATTCAACGCTTAATAAAACCCTTGCATATAAGAATAACGGCGACGGGAAAGAAAAGAAAATTCACGTTTCTCTTCTCATGGGAACGCTATGATAGACGAGAGGCTAGAGACGCGGCGCAGTGCGTTACCGAGGAACAGAAACTAAACCGAATCAATGGATTTTTTATTAATTCGAATGCTAGATTTTAACTATAAAACTATATCAGTTAATTACATTAGAAGTGGTTACTTTTGTAAAAACTACTTTCTAAAATTATAGACAGGGCCGTTCTTAGGGTATCTGCCGCATGGGAGCGAGAGTAATTTGGCCGCCTTCCCAAACCCAATCTTCTCAGAAAGTTTATTTAAAGTTTCAAAAGTTTGTTTCCGTGTTAGCTACTGTCACAGGTAATTTTAAGAAAATTCTTCTGGTAATCAATAAATTGGAAATAGATAGAGGTATTGATAACAATTAATGTGTTTATTTTAGGGAAAATATCATCATCATCATTCTGGCTTTACAACGCTGCGTGGGTCCTAGATTCCTCAAGAATTTCTCTTCAGTTGTCCCTATCCATCGTCTTTCTTCGCCAATCACGTTTCCCATATTTCTCATGTCTTCATCAATGTTATCAAGGAACCTTGTTCTGGGTCTTCCTCTTCTTCTCTGACCAATGGGTCTATCCAGGAGCGTTTTTCTAGCTGGGTTATTTTATTCCATCCGCATTATATGCCCTATCTACCTCAGACTTCCTATTTTAATATGTTTTACGATATCGGGTTTCTGGTATATTTTATAAAGTTCGAAGTTGTATAGTCTTCTCCACACTCCATTGTCATTGACTGCTCCATAGATTCGCCTTAGTACTTTTCTTTCGAAACATCAAAATATGTTTTCATTATTTTTTGTTAGAGTACAGGTCTCTGAACCATATGTTAGGACTTGGCGTATTATTGTATTGTAGAGTTTTATTTTTCTCGATATAATTGTGTATTTAAGGAAGACGTTGAACTCAAAATAGCATCTGTTGGCCGTGCAAATTCTGCGGTTTATCTCTGCGGTAGTATTATTTTTAGTGTTAAGGAGCGCTTCCAGGCATATACATTCGTGCACTGCTTCGATGACGTCGTTTTCTATAATAAGTGGTCGTAGGAGTTGAGGTTGCGTGCTTATTTTGGAACGTAATATTTTGCCTACCACATAGGGTATTACTATCAGGGTTGAAATCTTGGGACAGAAATTATTGGAGGTGGAAATAGGGCAAGAAAAATATACGATATTTATGCGAACGGCACTCAGGGTTTATTTGGAGAGCTGGGTCGTAGATAAGTGAATGGCACAATGGGATTGGATTGGGGTAGCTACAAATAAATGAAACAAAGGGGTACTTACATGAACCTCCTGGTCAAATAAACAAATGAAACAACAAGAAAGGCCTCTAGCTATTTAAAATAAGGACGTCACTTCGAAGGATCCTTGTCTTGCTGGATAAAGGAAAAAATGCTCTTCCTTCCTAAAAAAAAAACACAAACGGGATTAGGAGACTTTTCTAAAATAAGAAATAAACAAAATGGTTTAGAGAAATAAATTAAACATTTATTGTTGTCTCAACACAAACAGTTACAAAATATAGATGGCACAAAAAATACTATATTAATAGTTACAAAAGTAAATACAAAAATAACAAAGAGAAATACTTACTATGTCCTATCCGATTACAAGTGAAAATTGCTACAAAACTTACAAATATTACTGGGCTATAAACTGTGACAGAAATTATTTATTACAAATAAAGAAATATCTTTAAAATGAAATTATTCATAGAGAGGTTAACCTTCTTTAAAAAACCAAAACAAATTAATGTCAAAAATAATAAAGCTCGCTGTCATATGTCAACATAATTTTTTTAAAAAAGAACAATTAAAATGACAGCTAACCACGCCCTAAGACATATATTTTTAATTATTACAAATTTTTAACAAATCCTTATGAAAGCAATTATTATTATAAAAAAAATATCTATCGTTACTTTAAAATTTAAACACAAAAAAAGTTACCTTGATTTTCACTAAATTTCTTTACTTAACATTTCTGATGTTGGAACTGGAAATTAACTGCCACGCAAAAAACTGTATCTATAGACTGGGAAAGATGCTCTGAGACGGCTGCTTAGAAAAGTCTGCGGTTGAAACTGGCACATTGAAAACACCTGGAAACGGCTTCTTAAAAATCAACAATGGAACATGTTATTTTTCAAGTTTGTTGTATACGACACAAAATCTCTTAGATACATAGAAATAGTGATTACTCTTCCAAATTTGACATATTACATAGAGTAAAATTCCACTATTTTCAACAAATTTTGCCAGCTTCTGGTCACTACATAACCACGACCGTCCCCGTTGACCAAATCTTTTAACCTCATTTCAAACTGGAACTGCACTATTAACTGTCACAATACTACCAGACTTCACTATCTCCGATAACAAAAAAAAAAAAAAATAAGGAAAAACCATTACAAATTAGAAGGAAAATTCGGACTAAACGCTGAAGCCTACCGCTCTTGACTACACCACACAAAAATCCTTCGTTTAACTTGGTATAAACAAAAACACTAAACGGAAATAGTTATTTAAAACGCAGTGTCGAGAGGCTTAACAATCAAAGGATACCGAGGAGATATCTATCTGTGAAATAATAAACAAACTCTAAAATGGTTTATTTTCGACCTCGGTGACGCCAAGATGAATTGAAAAAATTCGGTATTTTAATACGTACGAATAGGAAACGAAATACATTAAAAATATTCTTTGGTGTTTTAGAAAATACGAGGGGATTTTAATATATACCAAAGAATTTGCAAATGCTACAATTTTCATACACTTCGTTTTGTTGGTGTTTAATATTAAACACATTTTTGTAGCTGATTATTTTAATGGTACATACGCCGCTCGTACAGCGTTTTCCGTTCTCCCAACAAACAGTTCCCCTTGAATTCGTACTCTTCATTCAACTTTTTCAAGAGTTAGTTTTGTTAAATTTACTGATTGGCATTTATAGCTCTTTTATTGCTTTGAACATTTCTCTTCTATTCACAGAGTCGTAGGCTGTTTTGTAATCTATAAATATGTGATGAGTATCAATGCAATATTTCATTGTTTTTTTTAATTTGTTTTAGGCTTACAATCTGATGAATTCTCAATTTACGACCTCTGAAACCAGCCTGATATTTTCCTACTATCCGTTCCGTGACATAGTACTGTGGAAAATATTTTATACGCTGCATTTAGAAGCGTAATTCCTCTGTGGTTAGAGTATTCAAAGATATCTCCTTTCTTGTGTATGGTGCAAAGAATTCAAATATTCCAATCATTGGGGAGGGATTTCTGTGTCCATATTTTATAAGCTGCTGTAATACCATTATGGTATCATAGCCACCTTCTTTATTTACATAGTTTAGCTGGGAGATTATCTATTCCGGGTGATTTATTTCTGGCTAGCTTTTTAACTGCATCTTTAACTTCAAGAATCTGTGGTGGTTCCTCTTCTCTCTCGTCTTCCAGATTTTTTTCTTCTTCCTCTATATTAAGTGCCTTGTTAAAGTATTCCACCCATCTATTCAATACATCTTTCCTTGTTGTTAATAGGTCGCCATTCTGCATTGTCTTGTGGTTGCCTTGAATTCTTTTCTGTTAATGTTAACTTTCTTATAGAATGCTCTGAATTGTTTCTTTCTGTTGAGGTTTCCTATATATCTAAATTCCTCATTTAGGTGGTTTCGTTTTTTTCTTTTGGGTTCCCTTTTTCTCTTCTATTCGCTTTATCTGGTAATTCTCTACAGTTGTTTTAGTTCGTCGGGAAAGCATTTTTCTGCAGGCTTCATTTTTTTCTTTTGTTGCATTCTTGGATTCATCGCCAAACTAATGATTTTTACGGGCACAAATTTGTGCTCCTATTTCCTCTTTCGCTGCTGCTTCAATGTCTTCCTTTATTCTGGTCCAGTAGAAGTCTGTATCTAGTTATCTTAGTTTTTCAAAGATTCCAATAAACACTCAGTTTAGCCCAAAAAATTTTAAGAAGTTAGGAAAACATTTATAAAAATAAAGACTTTTTACAAGATTTGACCCTTGTCTGAAGCTTAAAACTCGGATGATAAAATGAAAAGTCTTCTCTGTCTTACTCACTAGATACTACTTAGTAAGTTTCAAATGTTAGACAGTGAACTCACGAACCAAAAAATAATAGTAGCCTTCAAAACGTCAACATTAAGGACTAGTTTCTGCAGCACTTAAGCAAAAAATTCATGGTTAAAAGATCTAAGGAGGTCACATGTACTTTACATTTTGTATTCCAACTAACATTTTAATCGTTGAAATATTTATTACACAGCTTTCTCTAATTACCAGTTAATTTAATGGTTTCTTACTGTTAAGTTAATTTTTGCATGAATTGTTTCTTGAAATAAACGCTTCAGAAATTTTCATAAAGTTCATTGACAGCACATTGAATGGAACCGGGAACAGAAACAATCAAAAACTTTCTGCGTCTAGAACGATCTCAACTACCTTATCAAAACACTTTCGGAAAAAAGTGGCGGTAATTGAATCCCATATTCACCTTTTCCGCTCTTTCGCACCCGGAGACGGTTTGCGAGATCGTCGGTACGATATCTAGTCCCCCGTCACAAAATGCGATCATTTACCGAGAAAGATCTCTAATGGAACGGTCCCAAGAATTTCGGGAATAGATTAACTGTAAATACCTTTTCTTGTTATATTACGAAAGTAAAAAAAAGGAAAGTGGTGATAAATTTTGTGTACTACTTAGTTACAATGAGCCATTGCTAAAATTGAGTCATTGAGTCCTTAATAAATATTCATTTCTAGGATTATTGACTTAAAAAATAAATACAGATAACACAAATTTGTCTATATATATATATATATATATATATATATATATATATATATATATATATATATATATATATATACACTCGCGATCATAAAATCCGGGTCACCTTGTAAATCACCGATATTTTATTTTTAACGAGCTTTATCGTAAATAATAATAATAACACAAATACAAACCAATGCATGTTTCTGAAAATTGTTGTCGGCTTAGCAGTTTCCATTGCAACAAAGAATTTCAATAGTGCCGATTTCGAGGAAAAGTGCACACTTCAAAAAATGAACGGTACCTGTAACTGCCGCTTGTTTTAAATGTCTCATTTGTGCTTCGATTTTCTGTTGAAACGCAACGAACAAACGTTTATTATTGCCACCATTAGTGTTTATTAGTGCCATTATTAGTGTTTAAACTGTGACTTGTGTTTAAACTGTGATTAGTGACTGTTGTTGAAACGGCACAAATTGTTGCGCTTGTGAAAGACGGTCACACTCAACGGCAAGTTGCAAGAACTGTTGGCGTAAGCCTTTCTACTTTTCAACGAGTGCTTCAACGCTTTCAGGAGAAGGGTTTGCTATCCAGACGACCTGGGTCTGGACGAAGAAGAATGACCACGGTACGACATGACCGTTTTCTTGTGTTTCAGGCTTTACGAAACCGGACCTCAACTGCGATTATGCATCGAAATCGTCTACAGGAAGTACGAAGTCGCAATGTTAGCGTTGCAACAGTCAGGAGAAGATTTCGTTCTTTTGGACTATCTTCTCGAGTAATGGCCACAGGACCGCCACTTCGCTGGCGCATAGAGTTGAACGACTAGCTTTTGCTCGACAATACGCGTATTGGAGAATTAACGATTGAAGCAAAGAGTTATTCTCAGATGAATCCCGTTTCTGCCTAACTGGATCCGATAGACGTGTAAGAGTTTGGAGGAGAACCAGTGAATGATTTTCACAAGCTTGCATTGCTCCAAGAATGCCATTTGGTGGAGGCTCGGTCATGGCTTGGGGAGGTGTATCTTCCGACTTCTGCACAGAATTACCCTTCATCGAAAATGGGTCCTGAACTGCACGAAGGGACATTGCGGAGATTCTGGAAGAACATGTTATGCATACCATGGCAAGGCTTGGAGAAAACGTCGTTTTTATGCAGAACAGCGCGAACGCACGTTGCCACGAACAGTATGCAATACTTGGACGAGGTTGGAATTACGAGGTTACTCTGGCCAGCTAGGTCTCCGGACCTGAATCCCATCGAACATATTTATGATGATTTGAAAAAACGTATTCAAGCCCTAACATCTCCTCCTAACAACGCACAGGAGCTTAAGGATCTGTTAGTGAGAGAGTGTAATAACATACCACAACATGTAAGTTGGTTTGTTTTCTGCTTTTTCAATCAAAACAATAAAAAACCTTTTTTTTCTTTCAAAACAAACATTGATGACAAATAAAAAATACGTTAGCCTAAAAAAAAGTTATTACTGCACCAGAGGCAAAAATATTCCAGAAACTTAAAATTTTCAAGGTGACCCGGATTTTATGATCGCGAGTATATATATATATATATATATATATATATATATATATATATATATATGTATATATATATATATATACGGCAAATTGATGTTGTATTGTTACTAAAACAATATGGTACTGAAAAGTACCGCTGGGATAAATTCAGAGTGGAAAAAATATTTAGGCATATTATAGTAACTATATATTTCAATTATTTATCTCATGATATTCTATGAAACAGTTCTTATTTTGATCAATACATAAAAAAACTTTACATAAAGAACAAATTGACATTGCATTTTGTTCATATTAAAAACTTCACATCTTCTCCATTGATCAACAAATTTTGGACAGTGATTTCTTCTATTGGACAATTTCAGAAGAAACACTAAAATTGTGTCGTCATTTTTTTCTCTTGGAGTCTTGTTTTTTATGTGGGGGAAAGCATAACAGAGGCTAATAGTAAGATCTCTACGAAAATCCAACAACTTTTTTGGAGGTGGCTCTAATACTTTGTTAGCTAGAACGGAACTATTTACAAAATTGATTTCTAGGCATGCCCAAAAAAGTCGATGCCACAATTTATTAGATCTTCTGACCGAACCGTAACATTGCCTTAGTTGGTCGTGATGGTCTACCCTGCCCATATATTGATTATAATCTTTTATTATTTGGGGTGCTAGGATGTTGATATTTTTGCCACCACGTTGTTTTCGTTTCAATATGGTTCATTCACTCCCGTGAAAGTTGGAAGCAGTGGTAAAAGTTATCAAAAAAAAAAATTTTTATTTTATTTTTTCCTCAGTCTGCTTATGTCAAAGATAAAACAACTCCTAAATTATATTTGGAGTATTTCTCTTGAATATTTTCGTTTTTGCTTTGATATACTTGAATTTTTTTTAAAAAAGCCATTCACATTAGAGTAAAACCAGAGCTTATACCCTCTTTTTATCGGCTTCATCGGATCATATTATTTAATAGATAATCGGCCTCTAAATTTTACAATTAACTGGTCGACACATATTTTCTGTCAACCAAAATAAATACCAAATTGAGAATTTAGACAATCTAGCAGAAGGCAAAAGGTTTAATTTTATATAAACGATCGGTATTATTTTTTGGTATTAGCGAGTTGTCGTTTACATGCAAAAATCTTAAAATGGTCTGAAACCTTTTACTTGGCATAGTTTCTGCAACAAATGAAACATATAGATCTTGACTTAACCAATAATTTCGGACTCCAGGAACTATATGGTATCCCATTAAAAAGTTTATCCCGATAAATGCTAAGAGTTCTTCCTTGGACATACTCAGTTGTTTTCCCTTTTGTGTGACATGTAGGTGACTCTAATAAGTTATATCTTTTATTCTTTTATCTAAAAGCTTAACGAAAATATCTAAAGCCGGTCGCATATTCTCTAAAACGAACTTAGGCAACTTCTGTATATTGAGGAATTTCTGTGATTTTTTTCCAATTTATTCCATTTCCTTTCTGGACATTCAGGTTCCATGTAGTTATCAGGCCCTTTATCTTGATGTTTATTAGATTATTGAATTTGTGGTTCGTTAGATTGGTCATCAGCAACTAATTTAGAGTCTTCATTATTTGCCTCTTTTTCTCGATTTATTTGTAAATCTATTCCAGCAGTAGAAATATCAAGCTCATTTTTTAGATAATTTCTTTATTCTTTATCTAATCACATATTGCAAGAAACCTCCCAAATGACTCTTTAAAAATCAAGTATCAATCCTCGATCCAAACAAATGAACAGCTCGACTCTACTTTGAAAAAAATTTCCTTTGAAATTAGTCACCCAAAGCTACCGGGATGTAGACCTCTAACGTGTCTCTCTTTATATCTGAATCAGAGTTTTCCAAATTACCTTTAATCAAAAGAAATGGACTTATAAATTATCTCCAATGATGCTCTGCTTTCAAAACTACTGTGCTGAATTGGTTACGATACTTTTACTCACGACAAAAAAACTTTTTTATCATTACAACAAACTTTTCGATTCAAATACCAGCTTTTTCTCGGTTACTCCATTCACGAAACAAACTTCTGCAAAAGACCCCGATTTTTCTCCTACCACTCCTTTTATTTTATCAACAAACGCCTGACGCTCATTTGATGGACCAAATGTTTAAAGCATCGACGTAGTTCTTCTATATTTGTGATTCTGACAACCGAACTTAGTTTCAATATTCCTCCTAAACATTACACTTCTATGTTTGAAAAAAACCCTGATTATAGCGGCGTAAGGTTTTTTAATCAGCTCCCATCCAAATTCAAAAATGAAGCAGATGATGATAGGTTATTTAAGAATAAATTGAAGACATCTCATCGAGTCATGTTTTTATAGTGTCTCGGAATTTATGTCTTAGATGTGTTGTATGTTGTTTCTATATTTATGTGTATGTTTATATTGTATAGGTAGTCTTTAACGTTTCTTTTTACCTTGACATGTCCTATATTATGTAAATAATCTGCAAGGATGAATAAAGTTTTATTATTATTATTATTATTCGAAGATTCAACATATTAAGTTATAACAAAACTCTCCCTGATTGCTAAAATTGACTCAATAACAAAAATAAATATCTATAATGATTTTTACTTGAGAGTCGACCAAGTGCATGGACTTTAGTTGATTATCAGGTAACTACATGTCATCCTTCATTTACCTAAAGCCCTAAATCATTATCTTAATAACCGTGCTTCCGATATTGCCTATTACAGTTTAATTACAAGAGCAGCTCCAGCACGGATAAAGTAATGGGTTTCTCTCTTGCACAGAAACACACAAATCATATTTCTCGACGGAGAAGATGCAGAAGAGGTAAGAAAATGAAACGAAATAAGCAATTTTATAGCGACTTTTATAATCATAATACATTTGTGATTGTAAGTCATAAGAGTATGTACATTACTTCAATCGTAATGTAGATAGCCTAATGATTTACAATTATACCGGGAGACGTCCCTGCAGAACTCATTAAATACGGACTGGAGATGTTATAATATAATCTTGCGCCACTATTGCTCTTCTTCTTCGAGTGCCGTCTCCCTAGGGAGGTTGACAATCATAATGTGCAATAATGTGCATAATGTACAAACCACTTTACTGCCTTATCTCGACGGCCGTCGAGACGTCCTTTTCCAGCAAGACAACGCGCGTCCCCATATTGTTCGTCAAACTATGGACTTTCTCCAAGAAGCTGGCGTTAATGTTTTGACGTGGCCATCCCGTGCTCCGGATTTAAATCCTATCGAACATGTATGGGATATGATGGGAAGGAGACTGTCCACTGTGCACCATCCTCCACAGACTCTGGCACAGTTAATACATGAAGTTCAAGTTGCTTGGAACGAGGTGCCACAAGCAGACATCGATCATCTCATTTTGTCAATGCCTAGACGTATACAGGAGTGTATTCAGCTACGGGGTCGCCAAACACATTATTAATTTTTTTTTTGATTACTTGTTAATAATAATTCTTGACAACGTTATCGTTTCATTCTTGATGTAAATCTACCATGTTGCCAAAAAATTAAGTTCAAGAAATTATTTCTTCTGGGTGTAACACTTCTAATGTCACTGAGTATATATATATATATATATATATATATATATATATATATATATATACATATATATGTAAAGTTTACATATTTAAAAAATTCCAAATTTTGGTATTCAAAATTATCTCGACTGCCTGCACAAAATGTGCATTCATTCTTTAAAGTTAAATTAAGTGTTAAAGTCACTGAATAAAAAGACTAACAGTGAATATTCTAGATTACCGTGCACCTTTCTGCATCTTTTATAAACTATCGATTCCATTGCATAAATAATCCAGACGGTTCATTTGAATTCCAAAGTCGAGTTTGAGTTTCTGCTAGCTGTTGCAAATTTTGTTGGTGTGCGATTGTTTGCGAAATGAACCGGTTCGTGCCTTTCAGCTGGAATGAGTATTAAGGTATAATGGATATTTTAAAACTAAATTTAGAGTATTTCTTACTACGAGTACTAAAATAAAATGCGCCAAGGCGAAAATAGGTGCAAATTGTTAATATTATTATATTAGAAGTTACGTAAATATTATTGCTTTTTACTCAGTTGAAGAAGTGCTCCATAAATACCTTTTCTCTTCATTCTTTTTACTCCGCCGAGTATAAAATTTGACGTAATTCTAGAAATTTTTCAGATGTAACAGTCTACAAACTGATTGTTTATGAAAAAGTTTTTGTTTCAAAAAAAGTTTTTCAAAGTTTATTGAAAGTATTGGATCAAACTTTGCATCACATTCTGCCGAAGATTATACCAATTCTGCACCAGTATTTCACGAAGCCCTCGGATATTCTGGTAAGACTGTATTGGACTGGGACTCGCTGGAAAGAAGACGAAAAGGAAGACCTTCTACAAGACGGAAAACGTACATGGAAAATGATATGATAGATAAAGACCTCACAGAAGGTGACTGGGAAAATAAAATGCTATGAAGAACGAAAATGGTGAACTCATATTAGGAAAAAGCTGAGGAAGAAGACGAAGATCAAGAAAACAAACGGAGGAAACCGCAGAATAACTCGAAGGATGAATGGACATTTGTGCCTATAGAGAAAAGTAGGAATTTGTTAATGTTTAGAACGCTCTTTTTAATAAAGTATTTTATTTTCCGTTTTAATTATTCAAAGTTATAAATCTTAATACTTAGGGAAAGTCTTCAACATCTTTTTACAAAAATTTCAGCTGATTTTTTGGCAAATATTATCGTTTCTCTATTTTTTACTAGTTTTCGAAATGAACTTTTTATAGTTTTACATTCACAAAAATAATTTACACTACTTAAAACTATATCTACATGGTTTCTAAAGTATATGCTCTAATAATTTATTATTATTATTATTTTGTATAATACTATTCTTGCATCCATTTATTAAAATTATTCATTTAAGAATTTTCAGACAAGACATCACTGAAACCCAATTTGGATTTAGGAATGCCATGGGTACACGAGAGGCATTATTTGGATTTAACGTCCTCATTCAAAGATGTATGGATGTAAACCAACCACTCTATGTTTTATTGATTACAATAAGGCGTTCGATAAGGTCCGACACAACCGTCTTATATAGTTACTTAAAGAAAACATAGATACAGATACACATTGACAAAATAGACTTAAGAATAATAACTCATCTCTACTTTAACCAAACAGCAAAAGTCAAAGTAGGCAAAGAACTTTCAGAGGAAGTAGAGATAAAAAGAGGCATAAGGCAAGGTTGCATGCTCTCCCCCTTATTGTTCAATCTATATTCGGAAGAAATAATTAAAAAATCACTCAAAAATTTAACACTTGGAATAAAAGTCAACGATATCAGATATGCCGATGATACTATACTAATTGCAGAGAATATACAAGATCTACAGACACTTTTAGATAATGTAGTAAATGCTAGTGAGGAAAGCGGACTAATGCTTAATGCTAATAAAACAAAATTTATGACAATTTCCAAAACACAACAACACGACATTTTAAACATAAGAGGGGTTCCAATAGACAAAGTAAAAAAATATAGATATCTTGGTACAATTATTAATGAAAATAACAAGTATACAGAAGAAATAAAAATGAGAATTGGACAAGCTAGAGCAACATTTAATAAGATGAGAAAAGTATTATGCAGTAGAGATCTTAGTTTGCAACTCAAAATAAGAATATTACGTTCATATGTGTTTTTTCGGTGCTGCTGTATGGGGTGGAGGCCTGGACCTTAAAGAAATAGGTGGGCGATCGACTTGAAGTATTCGAGATGTGGACCTACCAAAGAATATTAAAAATAAGTTGGGTAGACCGAATAACAAATTTTGAGGTCCTCAGAAAGATGACAAAGGAAATGGAAATCATGAATACGATTAAGATAAGAAAGTTACAATATCTAGGCCACGTTATGAGAGGGGATAAATATGTGTTGCTACAAACCATAATGCAGGGAAAAATACAGGGAAAACGAAGTATTGGAAGAAGACGAATCTCCTGGCTCAACAATCTAAGAAAGTCCGTCGACTTGTTCAGAGCTGCAATCTCAAAAGTGAAAATAGCTGTGATGATTACCAACCTCCTTAGAGGAGACGGTACCTAAAGAAGAAGATATACACATCAAGCAATACTGCTTGCATTTGATGCAATTCTGGACCATAAATCTGCACACTCTTTTGCAACTGGACCAGTGATAGCTGATCCTTTCATTTCACTTTTACTGTTGACGATAACCCCAGCATTATCTTCAAAGTAAATGAAGACTCCATCCTTCCTTCTGAATGATGCGCTCTGCCTGATGACTGAGTTGTCGAATAAAGAAGATGAAGAGAGGACGTGGTGGTTCCGCGGGAGCGAAGTTTAGGATCTCCCTTACTCTTCCTTTTGAAGCAGTAATTAATTGTGCAGATAACAGAGGAGCCAAGAACATATATGTTATTGCTGTAGACGCTATTGGTGGACGTCTTAACCGTCTGCCAGCTGCAGAATCTGGGGACATGATTGTAGCCATAGTCAAAAAGGGTAAACCAGAACTCAGGAAAAAAGGCATGCCTGCAGTAGTCATCAGGCGTCAATGCAAACAACTGGATGAACAATTTCATACCCTGAATGGAGCGAAATTGATTATCCCTTTTAAGTGAATGAAAATAGCATAACATGTAATGTTCACCCCAGGTTATAAATATTTTTCAAAAACTGTAAGCATTCTGAAAAATGTATACTGGGGTGAAATTGATTATTGCAATATAAACCACAATTTGCTTTTCTAAAAATTTATTTTATTGACAAAAAAAAACAAAAATATGCCATTACGTCCTAAATTAGGTTCCACAAAAAATTTATCAATGATATTAAAAAAGAAAACTGAACCAAAGAGCCATATTCCTTAAAAACTAATATTTTCTAAAAATTGTAATCGTATGGAACAGGTCATGAAAAGTAAACTTTCTTCATCTTCTTCTTCTCGTAGTACTACAACCCGGGGTGGGTTTTGGCTGACTGCACAACTTGCTTCCATCTTGAATGGTTGTCCATAACAGTTGGGTCAGTTGGTAGCCCCATTGTTCTTAAATCTGACCATATATTGTCTCTCCATCGCATTCGTGGACGTCCTAAGGGCTTTCTTCCTGTGGGGGCTTCCTCCCCTATTATCTTGACAAGGCTGTTATTAGGGAGTCTATGGACATGGCCAGCCCATCTTAAACGCTGGGATTTAATCTCTTGGACTATATCGCTCGCTCTATACATCTGCTTGACCTCAGCATTTGTTCTCGTTCGGTATTGGTTGCTATTAATGAGATTGTAATCCAGCAGGTGATGAATATTCCTGTCGTATGCGAAACAGAGTCTTTTCGCAAACGCCACTCATTTCTGACACTTTCCTAATTACACTTAATTTATCCTGATTAAGATGATAATTAATAATATTCATTAGTATCTGCTTCTCTGAAAGTTTCAGAGCTTTTCCTCGTTTCCATTGAACAATTTCCTTCATTTTACGGTAAAAATTTTTGATAAGTTACTATTAGAAACAAATAATGTATAGTATTATGTAAAATTATTAGCAGACGATATTTGTAAATTACATAAAATTGTACGTGAGGACTTGTTGAGAACTCCTGGTTTATTCCGTTTATTTTGAAAGATAGACAATAGAGAACGCCATCGCTCACTGCATAAAACTGGCAACGTCTTGGCGAAACTCCCATAAGGTTAGCATTGCATATCTTACCCCGTACATACTAGTCACTTTGAGACAAAGTATAGAGGGCATTTTCCCTCCTTACTTCGTCCTTACTTACATGTAACTATTAAGATAATTAGTTAAATCGCAAATTTTTTGATAGTTTTTCTTAGGCACCGGAAAGTTGGGAAGCTATAGAAACTTATCCAAAATATAAACACAATTAAAACAAGCTTTCTTCGATAAAAAAATATACTTACTTCAACTAAACAATCATAGGTTCCACGGTAGTGTTTACTAACTAAAGCGACATTGTCAACCATTTGTAAAGCTTCTTAGATTTCAGAGAAAATAAAAATATTTACCCTATTTTACGGTATTCATTTTATTGCTAGTAAACTAATCTATATTATACATTGTTGCCATAGTCTTACGAAGCTCAACCGTAAATTCCTATTATGATTGTATATAGTGCAGTTAAAGGAAGTTGAATGGATGTTAATTTATATCTCGAATTGCTTGTATAATTCGGTATTTCCTCTAGAGTTTACAGGAATTCAAAGGTATGTATAGTTTGTTATCAAAATGGCAGTGCACCGTTGTCGTTACCTTCCATTATCACGTGAAGTAGTGTCTGAATATGTGCTCGGAGTTATCAACTGAAAATTGTCTTCAGTGGTTGTGTTGTTTCAAAATTATCTTTAGGAGAATTTTAAAACTTTATGGTATGATTTTGTAAGTTATGAGATCTGAAAATTTGATATATTGTTACTCATTGTGTTTTAGAAAAAGTAAGCATACCTTCAATAAAACACACCAATAAAAATACAGTGTTCATAAGTCAGCAAGACATTCTAACATTTTTTAATTTTTAATTTTATATTTATTTTTGTTCTTCAACATACGGTACTACTGAGTATTCTCTTTTTACCGCTTTTTGCTAACTTTTAACAGCATAGGAGGATTTCTCTGTCGCAACTAAAGAAATTGAAATTGTTATGGATATTGTATCCTCTAAACCACGGGAGATAACCTAAAAATGCCCGATTAGACATACACGACTTTCTCCCATAAATATTAGTGCATTTTTTAAATTAATGGCTTATAATATTACCTTGTAAACTAGTAACTTATTAAATAGCAAATTTTTACTCCTGTGTGGGTGTTTTGGGAACAGGACGCGTCCATTTTACGCGATTTATTTTGATTTTGTTAAGTACAGTAATCTCACTACAATGAGTATTTCTGTTGACATATCATAATATATCACATGTTATATATTATGTTACGTTTTATGTCAAATATCATGTATTGTTACATATTTTGTCACATTTTGTAACGTCTTAATCATATTAAGACCAGGGCTTTAAGCAGCACCACACTGCTGGAAGAAATGAGGGGAGAAATTCTTCGAATATCTCTACGGATATTCAAGAGAAAAACGCCCACCGTTCCATCCATCAGAATGGTGCTCTGCCCTGGGTTCGTTCCCTGTTCATTCTCTCTCCACAGCAATCCCAGAAGGGTACAGGAAATAAAAAAAAAACTTACAAAGTCATAGTAAAGGTATATATATTTATTAAACAATAATAAACAGAATTCATATTATTATGAATGTGAAACAAAAATAAATTTTTAAACTGAGACTCAAAGATTCTGCCGGTTGCCGGTATAAAATAATTAAAGTATAAAAAAGTACTCAGCTTTAGTTTCTTCTGAAGAAGTCGTTCAGTTCTTCAGGAAGGGTTCCGATCTTTGTGGAAGTTAGCCGCTGTTGGTGGTTGTTGGTTGGGTTGAGGGAGGTTGTTGGTCTAGATTATAGCAATCATTTTTGTCCCCAGGTTGGTAAATGGGTTTCAAATTATATTCTGATGCATCACTGGATTTAAGTTAGTATGGGTGGTTGCTGATTGTTTCCCCAAGGTAGTGTGGTTGGTTTTTGTTTGCTTCCCAAGGTAGTGTGGTTGACTATTGCTTGCTCCCCATGGTAGTGGCTAGAAAATTCATACAAAGATCAGTTTTCTTGCAAAAGAAAAGCTCGATCAGAAATAAAGCTGAGTATTCAGAGAAAAACGATCTCAGCAAAATCTTTGATTACAGCATAGCATTAATAAAAATAAATTTGTATAAAAAGATTTTATTAATAAGATAATAAGAAATTATTAAGAAATAATTAATAAGAAAATAAGGTAATATAGGTACATATATACAGAAAAAAAAAGTTGAAATGTTTTCAGCTTTATTTTAAGAAAGAAAGTATCTGCTATGCAAAAGAAAACCAGTAAAAAACAGAGGCCTAAATCTAGAAAAAGATACTTACCCGTGTATACGGGTAAGTATCTTTCTAAAATTCCCAATATAATGATTTTTCTGATAATTATACAATTTGACGCCTATGAAAATTCGAGCAGTTCCGTATGGGTTTCGTATTATTAGCTGTGTTAGGAACATTTGAACCCCAACGTTGACGTTCTGGAAATTTTAATTTTAAGTGACGTCACTTTATATAAATTGTGACGTGCACTCATTTTTATATGAAAAATACAATATACGTACATTAGAGAAGTTAAAAATATGCCTCTAAAAAAACTCGTGAAAGTTTGCCTGCATTGTTTCATACCAAAAACAAAGATTTCATCTACACAATTTTATTTATTGTTTATTAGTAATTCAATTGCCTTCTCTTATGTATGCATACCATCGGTTTTATTTATCTTTTTATTTCATTGTCTTTCGTAAATGTCGTTACTAGATTGACTCAGCAGGTAGCTCTCCGCAATAAACCGTAGCTTCATCAATTTGTCTTTATAAAAACGGGAAAGCTTTTGTTGGAGTTGACGGTCAACTCTCACGGTTGCAGGACATTTTCCGAGAAGGTTAGATAAAAAATATCGTCGTTTGACCTCACATCTATTTTTTAGTATATTAAATCTGCGTAATCAACGTAATTGGGATATTTTTTACAAAGCTTCGAAAGGAAAGCCACATATTCGTATTCCAGATTTTCTCTTTCGGTTACATTTAATTTCCCATTAATTCCATTTAATGTCATTCAAATAATGAATTAAAGTGTCATAAATTATTTTAAAGTGTTATATTTAATGACCGAGGACCTGAAAATTAACAGAGAATTAAATACAAAATTTCACAGTAAAGGCGAAAACTGGATGTCATCAGAAAACATTAAAAATTCCTTCTCAGTGAATTTTAACTGTATGCACTTGTTTGTATGTAGAAAATAGGTCAGCTCATCAATATATAGAACTAGCCATACAAATATCACTTTAGCATTACCTGCAGAAAGGAGATATTATTACTGATATGAACATGAAGGAAATATTGTGTCACTGGATCGATTACATTCAAAAGGTATTAAATGATGAAAGAGAATAATTATCATTAGAAACCACAACCACCACAGGTGGTTTCTAATGATACCGGACCACCAATATAACGGAAAGAAGTCATCTATGCCATCAACTCAGCTGTATTTTTGATAACAAGTTTAAATGTAGATAATAGAAATGGGTTCTTACAAGGAGATTCTGGTTATCAAGTAAAGCCATTTTTAAGAAGTCCACTAAACAATCCAATTTATATAATGAATTTCGCAATTAGAACAAGATATGCAACATAACTTTTTATGTATGTAATAGAAGGTTTAGGTACTACTAGAGGACAAACTCGACATGGAGTTTTTTAAATGAAATTTTTACTTTGCGAGAAAAATATACAATATATATACAATGACCGGAAGTAAAAATATTTTTATCAATAACTCAAAAACTATAAATGATAATTTCGTGAACTTACTGTTATAATTTAAGTTAGATGAAGTCCTCCTTCTAGTGTGAAGACATCAAGAGACAAGGAAATATCTACTTTAGGAAATATGCACCAATAAACGTCTGGCCATCAACAATTATACTTTATTCCTTCTTACATACAGAACAATACAAAACTTGACTGACAGTAGTTTATTACCTATTTTTGACATTACTCATTGCACTGTCAACAATGTCACTTCATATAGAACAACATCCACTTTTTATGTTGGATATTCTAACACTCTCCCTCAACATGAAAAGTAGATAAGCTAAATAATAGACCTTAACAAAATAAACATTTTAAATTCAAATTCTGACAGATTAACTGCAATTTCTTTGAATTTAACGACTTGGTCAACATATCAGCCACCATTTCATTCGTCGACATATATTTTAATTGAATATCATTGTTAGCTACTACTATTCACTTCTTGATTTTTACTCGCACTTTCTTTTACACTTTTTATATTCTTAGATTCCACAATTTCACCGATACCACTTTTTACTTCTTCGGAGTTTTCATTCACACTAAAACATTCCGACTGATGTTGGATCACTGATTTGGCTTTACCTTCAACAATTCGCAAATTGCATATTACCTCAGGTTTAAATCGTACGTCGTGGCTCGATACGATTCTTCTTTCAGATGGAATCCATATCCTAAAACCATCCCTGTCATTCACATAACCAACTAAATAACCATGTATCGCCTTGTCATCAAATTTACTGCGAAGATTCTTGTTAACGTGAACATAACATTCAGTGCCAAATATTCTTAAATGTTTCAAACTTCCAATTGGCTTTCCATACCACAATTCATAGGGACTTTTACTTTCAATTGATGACTTTCCTGTACGATTCAGAATGTACACTGCAGTATTGCATGCTTCTGCCCACAATTGTTTGGACAACTTACATGAGTTTAACATGGAACGTGCGCACTCTACAATGGTGCGGTTTTCCCTTTCAGCAACACCATTCTGCTGAGGTGTATAGGGTGGAGTGATACAATGCTCTATACCTCTCCTCGCAAGAAGTTCAGATACCTTTCTATTGTCAAACTCTCTCCCTCCATCGCATCTCAGTTGCTTTACTACATGACCATTTGTACTAGCTTCATTTAAAAATTGTTCTAAGAAAGTACATACCTCACTTTTGTGTTTCATAAAGAAAACTTTCCGAAACTTACTAAAGTCATCTTTAAAACATACATAATAACGTGCTTTTCCCAGTGATTCTATAGACATGGGCCCATTCACATCTGCATGGATCTGCTCACCAATGACTTGTGGTCGATTGATCCTAGATTTGAATGGCAATCTATGCATTTTTCCAATTGCACATCCATCGCAAAAGCTTTCTTTGCACCCATCAACGTCTATATTCATTTTCTTCAATACCTTCTTTACGTGTTGCTTATGCTGATGACCAAATCTTTCATGGTACACTTGCAACATATCTGTTGACTCTGCTAAGTTTACTTGAACGGGATTTGTCGGTTTCATAACACGTATATCAAGTGCATATAGGCCATTACTGAAGTACCCAGTCACTACAGATTCACAAGTGTTTTTATCATATATATTTACACCTTTTTCATCAAGTACTGTAATAAAACCCCTTTGTGCAGCAGCTTTCACAGAAAACAAATGAGCACTTGCTTCAGGAACATAAAAAACATTCTTCAAGTTAGCACCTTTCCATTTATTATTCAGATGCGTTTGAATTTTCACTGTTCCTTGTCCATGGGCTAACATACATACATCCTTCTTACCAAGTGATATACTTTCTGGTTCAGGAAATTCTGTATAAGATGAGAAATATTGCTTATCTGTAGTGATATGATTTGTGGCTCCACTGTCACAATACCATTTTCCAGCTTCAATACAATTGTTAGATGAGGCACTTAAAACAACAGATAAAAAAGCAGTATCATTACTTTTCTTCTTACCTAAATTCTCAGCTGATTTTTTCAACGGACACTCTTTCGCCCAATGGCCTAGTTTCTTGCATTTGTGACATGGAAATTTTTCTTTTGCACGATGTACATTTTTCTTTGACTTCATATTTTGGTTCTGATTGTATTTTTCTGTCGGGCTATTGCGTGCAACAAACGCAAAAGATTCTACAGTACTTTGGTCACGTAATTCAATGGTACACAATTTCTCAATCAGTAAATTCAAAGTTTGATTCTTTGATGGTATCGTGTCCCACAAATCTTTGAAATTATCAAAGTCCTTACCCAAAGTTGATAAGATCCGACCATTTAACATTCTTTCGGATAAAACATTTTCATCATGCTTCTGCAGTTCATCATTTAAATCTACAAACAGTTTCTGCAACTTCGCAACATGTGTACTAATATCTTCTTTTTCATCACGTTGGACTCTAAAAAAGGCTTCAATTAACATGTTTAACCGTTGCGTACTGCTACGTTCAAATCTCGCACGCAATTTGTCCCATATTTCGCTAGCGTGAGTACACGTCAACACGAGCTCGGCAACAGTTTTTCCTAGCATACCTGCTAACAAACTTGCCGCTTTCGCATCGTCTTTTAACCATTGCTGATGCTTCTGTATTTCCGCTGAAGTTGAATCTTCACTAACCTCAGGACACTTACACATACCGTTTACAATGTCTTCAAGTGCATACGAACGTAATAACATCGAAACGTGCCATTTCCACTTCGCCCAGTCTTCAGGACCCTCGAGTTTGTCAACTTGAATTTTATAATCGTTATTGCTGGTCGCCATATTTTATTCACCGACAATAACAACAAACAAAACTGAATGAAGTACGAACCTAACTTGTTCACAGTTCACACGTGGACTGGGCCCATAACCTGTTATAATTTAAGTTAGATGAAGTCCTCCTTCTAGTGTGAAGACATCAAGAGACAAGGAAATATCTACTTTAGGAAATATGCACCAATAAACGTCTGGCCATCAACAATTATACTTTATTCCTTCTTACATACAGAACAATACAAAACTTGACTGACAGTAGTTTATTACCTATTTTTGACATTACTCATTGCACTGTCAACAATGTCACTTCATATAGAACAACATCCACTTTTTATGTTGGATATTCTAACACTTACATTTTTGAACTCCACGTTGAATTCTCTATTGATTTGACTAATAAAAACGAAACCGGAAGTCGACCTCAAAACCGGAATGCAATTTTTAGTTCATCAAATGTCGACATGGATATCATTTAGCAGTTAATTTTGCATGCTGATCACGAATCCGGTGTCAGATTTGCTATATCTTGACGTTTTATGCGCGTTTCGGGTCACTTCCGGTGTCGGATCGCAACCGGAAGTACATATTTAGATTCGTCTCGACGAGACCTTTCGATCCATATATACATTGTGAGGTCTAAAACTTAAAGTAAATTTTAACTTCCGGTCATCTCAAAACCGGAAGTGAATTTTTGTACCAAAAGTATATCTTGACAATCTCATACGTAATACTAATAATATTCCGAAAAAATATTTTAATTATCTAATATGGTTTTTGAGTAAAGTGGTGGACAAGAAAAGGGCTTAGCGTTTTAGTATATAAGATTTCATCTAGTGGAAGTAATTAGTAAGTTTGAAAAGATTCAACCGTTCTAATCTACAGGAACATTCTACGAGTAGGTATAACGTAGCGAGAGATCAAAATTAAAAAAAATTTGAAGATGAATTGTTTAATGAAGACATTACTGAACTTTTTTAAGTCGAAGATGTTTGAGCTAACTTTATATAATATTTTAGTGTTATGAAAAAATTTGAGAAGAATCATTAAACATGTAATATTTGTTTATTCGTTATTAAATTTTTCTTTACATAATTTAATTTATTATTGCCATCACAAATTGTATAATCAAAAGAGGTATTAAAACATTATTTTGATTTCTTTGACAATTTAGTTAAATATTTGTGTGTTTCGAAACAAATTTTACATTTATCATACAGATAATTAACCACAACATAATTTGACGTGAAAAGACGGGTACATTTTATTTTATAAATACGGGCAAAATCATTAGTGGTTGTATACAGGGTGAGTCATAACTATTGGGACATAGACTAAGGACAGGTTATTTGGACCAAAATATGGCTATTGGGCCAAATATGCCTTAATAAAATGTTGCTAAGAAAAAAGGTACAGGGTGTTAAAGTTAATTTTTGTTTTTCGTTTTTTGCTAATAGTTTCCCTGTATATTTATAAATTGCTATCAAAATTGGCACAGAGGCATAAGCTTAGACAAGAAATAGTATTTTATTTACAATTTTACGTTTTGTCATAGAGGGCGCCACGTGGATCATTCCTAATGATCAAATTGAGTCTAAACTTTTTCTGATAAAACTTTTTAGTAATTTTTATTAGAAAATATGACGTAAACATCATTTTTAGGTAAAATTGGTACTTTTGTTTAAACATGATAATTTCAACCGTTTTCGATAAAAACGCAGTCGAACTGCTTAGAGTCTTATTAAAAAAGGATTTCAAATATTATTTCATTTATGAAAAGTATGCTTTGGACTGTCAGATAATTGTTGTTGGTAAATGTCATTTGTTCAGAGTAAATTATTTTTGATGTGACAGTGTAGTGTAATGTTGCATTTTTTAAAAGTAATCATTACTTTTTTTGATTGAAATGCCTCGTCACAATCATTTTACTAATGAAGAAATGCGAGATATGATTTGCGTATACGCACAAGAAAATTTTTGTGGTCGCTCGGCAGCCAGAAGGTATGGAATGTTATACGCAAACAGAGGGCAACCAAATCACAAAACTTTTGCAAGATTATATCGTAGTTTAGGTGAAACTGGGTCATTTCACACTAAAAATCGGGGTGGTCGACCGAAACAAATCACATCTAATCAAGAAGATAAACTTTTGGTTCGAGTAGATGAAAATCCTGAAATAAGTTCACGACATCTATCAGCAGCAACAGGAGTAAGTCAGTCGTCTATTATTAGAATTCTAAAAAAAGAGAACCTCCATCCTTATCACTTCACTCTTGTTCAAAATTTACTTCCAACAGATCTTCCACGACGGTTACAGTTTTGCCAACGTATTCTGAATAAACATCGCAATGACAGACACTTTATTAAGAATATTATATTCACCGACAAAGCAACTTTTACCAGACGAGGGGTTTTTAATTGGCGAAATAGTCATTATTGGGAAGAAGAAAACCCGCTTGCTATTAAAGCTAGACATTTTCAGCATGAGTTTAAATTTAATATTTTTTGTAACATTATAGGCGACCAACTACTAGGGCCTTATGTTCTTCCTCCGAATTTAAATGGAGATTCTTATTTATTCTTTTTGGAAAATACTCTTAGTGATATTTTAGATGATCTGTCACTGGATGTAAGAAGAAAAATGTGGTTTATGCAGGATGGAGCACCACCTCATTTTCCATTAGCTGTTAGAAATCATCTTAATGACGTATTTCCTCAACGATGGATTGGCAGAGGCAGAGGCAATGGCCACCAAGAAGTCCTGAGTACAACCCGCTATATTTTTATTTTTGGGGACATATGAAGTCCTTAGATTATGCCAATGAAATTAATACACGACAAGAACTTTGGAGATACATTCAAAATGCAGCTAATCTTATAAGGGGACTTAATAATATTTTTTTTAATGTCCGAAAATCCTTTATAAAAAGAATTAGAAAAGGTATAGAAATCGAAGGAGACCATGTAGAACATTTGGTTTGAGTTTTTGTGAGTTCTTTTAAGTTAAAGTGTGTTTGGTTTTCATTTATAGTCAAAACGGAAACCTTACGTTAGTTGCAACTTTGTTTATTAGTTTGGTATTTGATAGCGGAATTGTAAATAAAATACTATTTCTTGTCTAAGATTATGCCTCTGTGCCAATTTTGATAGCAATTTATAAATATACAGGGAAACTATTAGCAAAAAACGAACAACAAAAATTAACTTTAACACCCTGTATCTTTTTTTCAGCAACATTTTATTAAGGCATATTTGGCCCAATAGCCATATTTTGGTCCAAATAATCTGTCCTTAGTCTATGTCCTAATAGTTATGACCCACCCTGTATTTATGCAACACAAAAAAAAAATAAGCATTAGATTGTTTCAATTTCTTTTATACATAATATGTTAGAGTATTTTTTTCTGTAATTTTTTAGACACATTAAAACTTTAGTTTAAAATTAACTGTATTGTCATTGAATTGCAAGACTAATCTTCCATATAACAGAATAGATATCACACAAACCTTGTAAGTAACGCATACACACACTCAAACTAGCATCAAATGAGAAACCACAAGAAATATCTGATCCCAGGCAGCGTCAATGGAATTTCATACAATTAAACTTAATTACTTTGCGTTGGCATCAAAAACAGCAAAACAAATCATTCTAATTTGAAGAAACTTTCAACCCCATATTTAACCCTTATTATTCCCATGTTCTCTGTTTTCGTTAACCTTGACCGAGTATTCTGAATTTTTGAATTTCGGTTTTTACGCTGAAATTAGTTTATACAATATGAAAATTAGATGTTTATTGATTAACGATTTTAAAGGCTAGCCAGTATTTTAATTTATAGCTGAAGCCTACATGGATAAAACAAGCATTACCCACTTTTACTGAAATTGAGATTTCTATCCTTGTTTTATTCATGTACCCTTCAGTTACATTTTCTATCAGATAAGAAAAAAGTTAAAAACGGGAGATAAGAAACATATTTCGACAGAGATCTTAGTAGAACAGTTTAATATTAGAATATTTCGATTTTCAAATTATGATATGGTTGGAGTCTCAAAGCAAAGCAAAGCCTTATGGATACTTATTGGATGTATGCTCTTAGAGTGCGGTTTCCGAATTCGTGCGCATCCACACATGCATATAGAACGTCTCTTGACAACTGTATAAACGGCGTAATTCCTTTCTGAATCCTTCGGAAATACTATGAGCCACAAGCGCACTTAAGGAGATACAGGAGGTATTCCTTTTTTTACCTTTAGGTGAAAATATCTTGTCAGAATGGAATTGTTTATTCTTTTATCTTGGTTATCCGTGCAGATTATTGGAAAATAAAGAAGTAATGTGCCATACCAAATTTTTTGGGTTAGTCGTTAAAAGATATATTAAGTAATTACGAATAGTGGTAGGTTCACGAGTTATGGTAGTTTGGTTGTTTCCCATCCATTTGGTGTTCATGGAATTCGAGATATTCTAGTCATCCGTGATTTATTGACGAAAATATTTACTATAATTACTATACTTGCCAAACGAACTAGTAATAGTACTTTGTTCTGCTGGATACCAGTACGTTGTTAGTATTCAAGATCCAAGGTTACAAATTTTCTTTCATTATATCCGTGAGCCTACTTATTGGTCAACAACAGTGGTTTAAAACTGTTCCATCTAAATGCAATCAAGATCAAGTTAACAAGAAACCTTTTTTTATATATATTTAGATATAAATTTACTACAAAATGACTCTGTGTAATTTTTTGATACATAATTTAATACCCCTTTTCATTCATATTTTTGTATTAAATTCTTGTTTTAACTTTGTAAAGAGTAGTCTAGCGATCTTAACTTAAACATTTGAAGGTTAATTTTTGATATATTCTTCATTTGATTAATTTTGTTTGCTAATTTTGTTTGACAATCTAGGTTTTGTCTTTAATTGTATGACTTATTTATACCTCAACATATCTTGCATTAGGCACACATTATTTATTATTCCGAAAATCTACTGAGAATAACTCATTAAAGACCAGACTAGCTTGAGTCCTCCTTATGAACTCTTCCTCACCCCCAGATAACTCTTTCTCCAATGGCTCTGTAGCCCAAATCCAGCCTTGGCCTCTTCCAAACTATGCCTCAAACTTTGCCGGTCCCACGCCGATCTTCTCCAGGTCCTCACGTCTAGCAAATTTTGCGCGTCCGCTTCCACTTCATCCTCCCACCTTTTTCGTGGCCTTTCTTTTGGTCTTGCGCCCTGCATTTTACTATCTAAGGCTCTTTTTGGTAATCTTTAAGTCTTCATTCTCACTACTACTACTACTAAGTTTAACGAATTATGAGATCGCTGCCTCTTTAAACATCTGGTAAAAATTATTGTTTTACGTGGATCTCCATACTCCGTTTTCGTTAATATATCCAAATATCTTTCTTATGACTTTTCTTTCGAAGACTTTCAGCTTTTGTTTTGTGCCTTCTGTCATCATCCATGTCTCGCATCCACTACATACTATTGGTCTGACAATAGTTTTGTAGACCTTGATTTTCGATCTCCAGTGTGTTTTTGGAGCGGAACACATGGGTGAGTGAAAAGTAAGCTTTGTTTCCCTTTACTATTCTTAGAAAAGTCTCTAGTATCTAGATCTAGAATATAGTCTGACGTTTTATATTTTTGTTTTGCGTGCTTATAACCACAATATTAACTTTATAAGGCTTTAGCACATAGTCATCACAATCTCTGTTGCAAGAAGCTCCTTGATAACCTAACTGGTAGATAAAATTAACGTTATTTACTGGTATTCAGTAAAATGAAAGTTTTGGAATAAAAATAAATTGCTTCTTGCGCAATCTTAGTGCCTCTCTTTTGGCATGAGAAGTGTTTTGATCCAAGTCTAGCCTTAAACAATGCGATTTCATTGGTTGTAGTTACTGTCATGCGATGTGCAGTGCGAATTCTTCATTTCTTTGTATTATTGTTATAGTAGTTAGGGCTGTCGATAAGTGCTTCCTTCAAAGTATATTTTTTATTGTTGAAATAACGTCTACAGTGTTTTGAAAAAAAAAATGGCAGGGTAAGTAAGTTTTTTATTTAACTAATTAATGTTTTTAAATGGTTTTGAATGTTTAGTCACTAAAAATGACATTTGTTTCATTGGTACTTGAGAGAACCGTTGGACGTAATTGTTATATTTTTTTTTATTTCAGATATTGTCAATAGTGGCGGAAAAAGGGTTAGAATGATGCTAAATTGTTTGAACTTATAGAAAATAATGATTTTGATGATTTTTTGCCTCCATTAGATAATGTAGAAGACACTGATGTTGAATCAGATGTCGATGATGAGATTGATATTTCTACTGCTGGAATAGATTTGCAAATGAATCGAGAAGAAGAGGCAAATAATAAAGACCCTAAATTAGTTCCTGATGACCAATCTAACGAACGACAAATTCAGGAACCTAATGAACATTCAGATAACAACCTGATAACAACATGGAACCTAAATGTGCAGAAAGAAAATGGAGTAAATGGAAAAAACCATAGACATTACTCAATATACAGAAACTGCCTGTAGTTTGAGAAGAAGTTCATTTTAGAGTATGTGAGACCGCTTTAGATATTTTTGTTAAGCTTTTAGATAAAAGCATAGAAGATATAACTTATCAGAGTAACATTTATGTCCAATGAAGAACTCTTAGCATTTATCGGGATAAATTTTTAATGGGCTGCCATATAGTTCCTGAAAGTATTGGTCAAGTCAAAAAAATCTATCTGTTTCATTTGTTGCAGAAACTATGCCAAGGAATAGGTTTCAGACCATTTTAAGATTTTGGCATGTAAACGACAACTCGCTTATACCAAAAAATAATACCGATCGGTTATATAAAATTAAACCTTTGCTGGATTCTCTAAATTCTCAATTTGGTAATTAATGTGGTGGATAATAAATAGTTTCGTTATAGCTAAAAAAATATCAGAGCCTCCACCACAAAAATTGTTGGATTTTCGTAGAGACCTTACTAGTAGCCTCTGTTTTGCTTCCCCCCACGGAACAAATAAGACTCTAAAAGGAAAAAAATGGCGGCATAATTTTAGCGTTTCTTCGGAAATAAGATTGTTCAATAGAGGAAATCACTGGCCAAAATTTGTTGATCGAAGGGAAATATGTGAAGTTTGTAGTATGAACAAAATACAATCCAAACCGATGTCAATTTGCTCCTTATGTAAAGGTTTTCTATGTTTATGTATATGTCTTAATATTTTTTTCCACTCTGAATTTATCCCAGTGGTACTTTTCAGTACCATATTGTTTTAGTAACAACACATAATTATGAAAATTAAATTGTTTAAAATTCATTAAAAAATGTTTATAGGATCTTCTATTCATTAAAAAAGTATTATCTCTATGATATCAATATCTGGGATATAGGGATGGATTTGGTTACTGGTACTTCTAGGTACCACTGGGACTGAAAGGGTTAATATACATACCTTTTATAAAGGACTTTTAAAAATTTTTTTTGTCCTTTATGGTATACAGAAAACTGCAGGGATTTCTTTTGCCTTGTAGATTGTTTATATGGATGGATGTATGGTTCTAAAGGGAAATTAACCATATTGATATTAACGTAGAAGGAAATTTAATGCCTTAAAAATTTATTACTACCAATTGTCCATTAACAAAATCTTCTTTTATAGTTTGAGTGTTTATTATTTTTTGTTTCATTCTTCGCACCTTAGCCACTGGAAAAATGCAATTAATTGCCTGCTTTAAGTACTCCTTGGCGAAAAGGTATCAATACCGCGGATTAAGCCTTTTTTATGCTTAAAAAATTTGGTTTATAAGCAATCAACTTATTTTTTAATTTTATGATTAATTAATAAATTAGCGATAATAACGTATGGTCCTAAAGTTTTGGGAAAAATTTCAAAAGCATATAACTCTTGTATATAACCACAATAATCTTATATTTTTATTAAATTATTCAACAATTTAACTTAACTATCCTTATTATAAATCAAAATTCAAATGACAGACAAGGGACCATTATTTTCGATTTGCCTAATAATTCCCCTGACACGTTGCATCATCCTTTGGACGACCTCGGCGTCAATTTCTCTAATTTTTGTATATATGCGGCGTCTTAACTGTTCCTGATTTTGTGCTTCTCATCCGTTATTATAGACTTTACGACTTAATATTGCCCAGAACTCTTCAATTGGACGAGCCTGAGGTAGGTTGGGGGGATTGTCTGCTTTCGGTACAAAGGTAATG
Source organism: Diabrotica undecimpunctata (assembly GCF_040954645.1). Classification (NCBI taxonomy): domain Eukaryota; kingdom Metazoa; phylum Arthropoda; class Insecta; order Coleoptera; family Chrysomelidae; genus Diabrotica; species Diabrotica undecimpunctata. Next base: position 11,201,717 of record NC_092806.1, read on the forward strand.
TTTTTAGTTTCGTACCAGTCCCTTGTGATCCTCGCGTAATGACATGAAGCAAGATCTGGCCAAAAGACTATTTGATTATTTGCATGATGTGTGTTCACAAACTGAAGCAATTTAGAGAGACATCTTTAAATATAAATATTTGCGTTTAAGGCCTCGCCTCGAACAACACCAATGTAGGGCTGTGAGATAAAGCCAGCCTCAAAAATTGCACACCATACCAAAATTTTGTCCTCAAATTTTTTCTTACTTTTGAATTTTATTTCATCAGGTACATTTTCGTAATCGTTCGTGTAAAACCCATCGTTACCCTTCATCTCAGAGTTGGACAAAGTAAAATATTTTTCATCGTCCATCACGATCAACTTGTTGACGAAATGCACTGGCCTTAACGCGCGACAACATCTCGGAATTCTCTCTAATTGATCCTCTGTGTATTTTGGAGCTTTCCTTCTTTTCCGGTAGATAATATTGTTACTCAATAGGGTCCTGTATACTGTGGTCTTTCCAACATAAAATCTTCTGGCCAGTTTTCGCTGTGAGACCCCAATTTTGTTCTTAGCTGCTTCAATCAGTCTAGCCTTTCTTATATGGTTCAAAATCTGCGGTCGTCCACTTTTACGCAAGTTAACACATGATATCCCTTCTTCACATTCTCTGATTGTGCGATAAATTGTCGATTTGCTTATGTTTTGATCTCGATAAATATTAACAATACCTCGTTTCGACATTCGCCCAACCATATTATAAACAACTCGACGAATATCAATTTTATAAGACATTTTGCAGAACACAAACCAAAATATTCTGCTTTGTTTATTAAATGTCAATAACTGATGACATTTCAATTCCATGGACCTATAAAATGAATATTAATAATATCGTTATCCAAATTCAATTACTTGTAAATAAAATCCAATCCTAATAGAGACAAGACGACCGAGGTTTTTATCAGTATGTTCCAAAAATACCTAATAAAGGCCTGAATCAGTTGGTTAATATTTATTAAGTCATAATTGTTTACATTTGAGGATATTGTATCAATTGAACTAGCATTATTATTATTTCTATTATTCAATGGTGGTCCGAGACCGCGCCAGTTTCCTGCCATGGCCTATACAATAGACTTGTCTCCTAAACACAACTTTTCACTAATTGCTATAAATTAGTATTTATTTGTTAAAACTGCACGAAAACACGACGTAGGTCCGATGCCTACAAATATAGAAACAAGACCTACCAAAAAACTAACAAAAATTGGGAGAGCTCCAAAAAAAACTAAAATCATCTCACAGTTATTTGGCCGTATATGAATTCGGATTCCATATCTTTTATTTCTTCTTTAATCTCTCCTTTAATTTTTTTTAATATCAAATATCAACAGAAAGATGGGACGTGCATATTAAAAAATCATTATAGTTTATTTTTATGAACGAGAGAGTAATTAGCATAATTTTAACTGGTAGCTCCGACCACTCCATGAGCGTGCTCAAGATTAATTGAAAAATTACTTTGAATAATTGTAAAAAATAAATGAATTATTTCAGTGTTATAAAGTGTTATGTGTATGTAAACAAAAATGACCTCTTTTATCACACACTATATTAGAACTGACTGGCCTACATTAAAAAGGGTTTTAAAAAATTCACATTTTTTTTAATTTTTAAAAATTACAAAAGAGAAAAAGAGTTTTTAAAACCGTCCAAGGTATGTTAAATAGATGAATAAAAATATTAATATAAAACTTACAGCTACTTGTTACAAATCCAAATCAGATTCAGAAGATGAACTTTCAGAACCAAGATTTATAATAACTGGCTCGATCATTTTATCAGTAATATTTTCCAGCTTCCACATTTTTTCCACTTCTTTAATAGTGTGATTTACTGCCTTTTCCCAGTTTTCAGGTTTTACATTATTTACGGCCTCCAAAAACAACTGTTTAACATCATGAATTTTAAAAGTGGTATTTTTTCTTGAAACTTCACTCTTTATCTGTGCCCATACCAGTTCAATCGGATTTAATTCACAATGATATGGTGGGGATCTAAGTACTGCCATTCCACGATTTTTGGCAATTTCATCAATTTCGTATTTTTTAAATTTTTCTTTATGAAGGGCACACAACGTTTCCTTTCTTATAGAGTTCCTTTCTTATAGATCCGGGATGTTACGTAATATTTTTTGAACTCAGCCAATTCTGCAAGTCTTTTTTTAACCACTTGGTTGTGGGCAGTCCTTCTATAAGTCTGGAGTGATAACTTGCATTATCCATTACTATTACACAGTTCTTAGGAAGAAGATCTATCATTTGTTTGAACCATTCTTGAAAAACATCAGCGTTCATGTCTTCATGGTAGTCACCGATACGAGTTGATTCAAAAGTTAATAAACCACCTTCAACAAAACCGTCTGAACTGCCAATGTGTACTATTATTAGCCTGCGTCCCTTTCCTGATGATGGGTTTAAACCAGTAGATAAGTTATTTATAAAAGCGTGCCTTTGACTTGTAACAGTTTTATCCTGCCAAAATTTATTTGGTGTATGACGACCCTCGTTGATCCATGTTTCATCAAGATAAAATTTTTTTCTTTTTTGGTTTCTCATTTCCTTTATGGTTCTTAGAAAATGTCTTCTCCATATGACAATATCGCTTCTTTCTAATAAAATAGACTTTCTGGGATTCTTTTTCCAGCGGAAGCCTATTTCTTTTAAAAGTTTCCATAACGTACTTCGACTCATTTCTGGGTAATCCTTATCATCTCGAACTGAGACAAGAACTTTATACAATGTTCGAAATTCTTTTCTAAAGAAGAATTCATGCACTTTCCGTCGAAGTCCTTCTTTAAAATGATATTCTATTTGAAATTTTGGTTTCCCTGGAGCATTACGTGGCATTTGAAAACTACCACATTTCTCTTCTTTAATAACTCTGTAAATCGTAGATTTCCCAACACCAAGTGTACTGCTAACTAACTCAATGGTCTCATCAACACTTTCACATAAACGTTTGTCTGTAAATGATTTAAAACAATTAAATATTAATGTTTTTTCATTAACTGTTAGAGGACCAATTTTTCGGCGTTTACACGGCACTTCCAAATTTTCCATAACACTAGTATACACAATAAACTGCATCTTGCAACTGAAGTACCTACTTTTAGTGAACTGTTAAGAATTTTGAATACGCCACTTGGACCTTCCTACAAAATGGAAAAACCCACTATCACATTTTCTGTGGAATAAGTTTAGAAGGTAATTATCTAGTCAATTACTGTCGTAGACTCCTGGAATTAAAGAATTAAATGTTTGATTGTTGAAACCCTTACTTCGTGGAATGCACTCATTTCAGATAAAATAAAACGTTTTATTTTATCTAAAGAATTAAACTTTATTTTGCAAATAGGTAGGTACTTATTAAACTTTTATTGGTTATATATAACCAATAAAATAAACATCTTACATTTCTTGCAAATTCATTAGTACCTGTTAACCTCCATCACTCCGACACTGGCAACCTTATTTAGGGATTAGTAACCCTCACAACTATTGTATTCTATTCTGCTCCAACCTTTATACCTGGTGGTCATACTCAATTTAAAATTGTTTTCCTATATACTTCTGTAAACTTGTTGACAAATATCTGTTTTTCATTGAGTCTCCCGTATCAACAGTTTAGGGATTTGCATACATAATTTATTGTTTTATTACTCTCTCATACATAAAAATACACTATAACTTAATAAAAGAAGATGATTTAGATAATTTTGAACAAAAGTGGCTAATAATTTCAAAGTAAAATAGTCGGAACTGACTTTTTATATTCAGTATATATTTTGTATTATTGTTTATAAATTTATGTTATTAATAGTACTATTCTCTAGGCAGACTTTGATAAACTGTCCAAAACAATTTTAGTTACGACACTGCCTGCGGTAACCTACAAACTCCCTCCGCAGATTTGTGAACGCTTTCAGGACATTATTCAGCTGGGTAAACACATACAGGAGGCTTCGCTGTAATTGCCACCACACACCGTCTAATACTTCAAAAAGGACCAATCATCCGTCTAGAAAATATACATCAATTATGCTCGCACACTTTGTTGAACTATCTATGCAGAATAATGCTTAATATAGTTTGCCTTGGATAGTGATTTCCGATCATTTGCATCAATAAAGGTATGGCGAAATTATTTTTTGCCTTAATGGTTATAATACAAAGGATGAGTACACGCATTATACAAAATACTTTATACACAGAAAAAATTGCTACCTTTATATATATATATATATATATATATATATATATATATATATATATATATATATATATATATACCGCCTGCGTAGCGCAAGCGGTAGGATGCTTGTCTCGCAAGCCAGTGGTCCGGGGTTCGAATCCCACCGCCGGCAAGAACATCTAGACATTTTAAAAATGTCTATAGGCCCCAGGTCGACTCAGCCTGAATAAAAATGAGTACCTTGGGTAAAACCAGGGGTAATAATAGACGGTTGAAGCGTAGCACTGGTCATGTTACCTTCCTTGTATACCGTAGGCCCTAGATATAGCAGACTACCCTGCTATACTCCCAAAGCCGCGACAGCGGTTTAAAACGGGAGACTATTATTATTATTATATATATATATATATATATATATATATATATATATATATATATATATATATATTATGATAAGCAAATTTATGGATGTTCAATTGTACTACAATGGTTCAAATAGCTTACCTTAACTCAATCTTACTCAGGCTCTGTTTTCGTGGTTCAGTATCTCTGCCGTTGTATTTGCAAGTAAGAGGACCATAATTAATAATAAAATACATAAATATCCAAAATAAATTTTATTAGTATATTATATAAAAAAAATCAATAGAAAAAGTCATATGCAAAATTCCTTAATATAACATCAGCAACAAAAATTTATATACCTGCTATAAAATGGATAAAATTTTCTAACTTTCAAAATTATGACATAATTTTAGAGAAAATCGATACATACAAAATATATCCCTAGCATGTTTGAGAAATTGTAGGAACAAAAGAAAGTTGTTTCTCTAATCACGTCGATAACTATTAATAAAAAAACAAACTTATCTCCCTATAATTGTCCTTTTTAAAAAATGTAAGATCAAAGTTGAAATTGCAAATTAAGCCGCCTTCTTCTTCTGGAATCTGGCTTCTCCTGGTTTAGTGACTTCTCCTCCCGTTTAGAACTTTCCCCAAAGAAAGTATTTTTAACGGAGAAAAATAAAAAAAGTCTGCCAATCTTGTTCCAATCGCTCCAAAATTTGATAGTTTCTCAAAAAGATCTCTCTAGCCTCACCTCAGATAACTAGTATTGAATAAAAACTATCAATTGTTTGGAAGCTCTTTGCTTTTGCACTGCTTGGCTGCAAAATCACTCACTCCACGGCTTCTTACACTACTACACTTCTTAGCGGAAAACCCGCAGAAAATCAATATTTAATTTTAGTTAATAATTTTATCAAAAAACACACACAATCTTTTTATTTAAAATCTTGTAATCGACTCCCCATATTTTTCTTTCTTCCATCAACCACAAACCTGCTGTATTTCCCACTATTTCCTAAAGTCTCTTATTTTGCCAATTTACAAACTCCATTCCAAGATGTATCTCTCCTAATCTTTCTTTCGGCCGTATCTTTATACACTCAACATATTAGCCGGCCTCGCTTGTTAACAAAATTTCTACATCATACCGACTAATTTAGAATTACCCTATATCAACCATCAAGAACAACTTTCTATATTCTACCTCTAAACAATTTATGTAAATTACTTTTAATTTTTATATTAATACTACTAACAACGAGGTCCGTACTACGTTAATTAAGATAAAAAACGGGTGATCTCCAGGACCTGGCAATATAGATGTAGAGTTACTTAAAGCAGAAGGTCCACTCCTAATAGAACAAATAACTTTTTTAATGAATCAATGCTGCCAACAAATTAAAGTACCATCTGAATGGAAAACCGCCCACCAAGTTCATATTTAAAAAGGGTAATCGAAAATATCACAACTGCTACAGAGGATTAAGTGTCCTATCTACTTTCGGAAGATTGTTTGAAAAGATAATAAATGGAAAAATACAAGATGATGTAGAACATCTAATTAGCGAAGACCAATGTGGATTTACGCCTGGTAGATCTTGCACTGATAACTTGTTTATACTCCAATTAATAGAAAAAAGAATAACGCTTGGTACCGAAGTACATCTAGCCTTTATCGATCTAGAAAAGGCTTATGATACAGTTCCAAGACTTAAATTGTAGCAAGCTTTACAACAACTCGGCATTAGTCCATACCTTTTACGAATAATCACAGAAGTATACAGGGATAACACTACTTACCTAAAATTATGTTATGATTTTTCCATAAATCAAATACTTCGGGTATAGCTAAGACAATTAGAATTTAGATTAATTATCAGGCAACGAATTAAGACAAAAACATGTTTTGCTGGTTCTTTATGTTCATTAACGGTAGAAAAGCTTTGTTGAGAGGTGTCCATCATTCAGTTGCATTTTCTCTTGTAGACTTTGAACTGCTTTTGTACAATCTAATGAAGAAGTAAAATGCATCTTCTTAAAACGAAGATCACCAAGCGTTGAAACTGCCAGTAAATTGTTCTGCCATTTCAAAACGTTTGTTACATTCTTCTAAGAAAGATTCGCCAGACACTTGTTTTGTGCCAGTTTCAAGGGGAAGCAATATATCTTGAATCTCTTTTAACTCTTCTGATTCTTGAGTTATTACCTGAAGTTATGGTTCTGAAGTATGGACAATTAATGCAGACCTGAACAGAAGATTGTTGGCAGTTAAAATGGATTATTTGATAAGAAGTGCTAGAACATCAAAGCTGGAAAGGAAGACCAACGAATCTAAAAGAAATAACATGAATGCTACAGAAACGGTTATTGACAGAATAGAATAGAAAGAATAGAATAGAAAGAAAGAAGATGTTTAAAATGGTTTGGGCACCTATTGAGAATGGAATTGTGGAAGAAGAAAAAAAAATAGACCTCGACGCTCATGGAATGAAGGAATAAGAAGAGCGATGGAATCGAGAGGTTTGGAGGAGGAGCATGCCTTGGGCCAGTAAGATTGGCGGAGGAGAACGGGATTCGGGAAATCCCAACTGCTATTTACACTCAGTGTCCAACTATTCTGTGAAATCGTTCGTGGAATCATTTATTTTATCAACCTGCACTTTAACCATTACAAATAACTTCTTATTTTAAACTTAATCCTAACCAAATACCTGCAATTAATTTTCTTATTTAGTTTTTTAAATAGAAATAAAAAATTCTAATAATTCAATATTTTAAATATATAATAATAATTAATAAATTAAAAATTAAATATTTCACATAAAAATTTGAAAATTCGAAATCATTACAATATATATATATATATATATATATATATATATATATATATATATATATATATATATATATATATATATATATAATTATATATAGAAGATATATAGTAGAAAAGAGTTGACTGACACGTTCATGCAGTACACTCCTTGGTAGCGTGTTAGAAAAAGTTGAATTTTTAACAGCTCTCTTACGATGCAGGAGAGAGATTTCAAACTACACCAATATCGCGTGCATTCCGAAATTTGTGAAGTTTCCAGTCCCGTTATTTAATGAACCTTCAAACAAAGACAGTTGTTCGTTTATGAGATCTTCGACCTGACAAAACGCGATAACTGTTTATTTAAAAGTCATCCATTACGAAAACAAGGGATGCGATATTAACGCTTATTCTAAAAGTTATTAAAGCAATAAATAGCAATGATAATATTGTTCTACTTATAAAGCTGTTTGTGGCATTTCTGCTTTGTAAATATCGACTTGAAAATGAACTGCATAATGTGAAGATCATATGCGTCATATGTTATATAAAAAATAAAAACTACTTTTGCGAATTGTTATAGTTGTAGGGAAAAAAAAACATTATGCAGTGCATTAGCTTTTCTATTTATTTATAGTGTAAAATCACTACGTTCATAACTTAGTTATGAGAGTTATCAAACTCACAATTTTACATACATTTAAAATTCAAAGAATACATTGATAATAGGTTGCCAGTATTTATGCATGTATTTATATCAAATTAAAGCTATTTTTTTTCTTAATATGCTGATATAAGGTTGCCTTGATATACCTAAGGTGAAAAAATGTTCGCAAATTACCGTTGCCAGCTGTTAAAAAAGCGAGGTATCAAATATAAGGTAAAATAGAGTTATCGCGCAAAGACACTGGTTTGACATGTGATAAATATGTATATATTATCTATGCATATATCGACGCATGCTTTAAAAACTCACACAACCGACACTTTAAACCAGTAGCGTTGCGTTGTCTTTTACTTTATCTTTTATACCTCGCGTTTTTAACAGCTAGCCAACCTAATTCGCGATTATTTTTCACAGGCAACCTTCTATCATCATATTAAGAAAAAAATAGCTTTAATTCTATATAAAAACATACGTCATCAGCAGCGTATTTTATTTTCAGTATACGCAGTAGCGTATCATTATTATAAAAACTTATTAAACTAAAAACTAAAAAAATTATTTAAAAAAAAAACGATTACAATTTTAATCAGAAATCGAATGCATTGATCGCATTTGATGTGACTGCTGTAAGGCCCACCATCGTGCAATTTCAAGGGCATAGATTGTACTAATACATGTCAGAGGTCGTCTGTTCTTAGAATCCCAATTTCCGAAGATTCAATCTGTATCTTGTTACTCCTGATCTCTTGTTTATTTAGGGACCTCCAGATGGTTCAGCCCGTTGTTATGGCCATGAGGTAGACTTACCGATGGGGTCATCCAGTTTGAGAATCTGATGCTCTTTGATGGGATAGCAGATGTTGCCAGAAAACTCTTGCGGATTGCAGTATTCGTTGAGTGAAAACAAATTATTTGTTTGTAGAAGCCAGCTTTTCTTGTATGACAGCCGCATCGTATGTCTCCAGGGGCGATGCCTGCTAGGATAAGATAGTCCATATGGGCTACAATTATGCTGCAAAACAACTATAACTCAGTTTTTCATTGTTTGTATCGTAAGGATTTTTACATTTTTACTTATGTATATCGATAATTCGATAATATTTTCAAAAGTGAAAAACAATATTTTATAAACTAACTCGGTTTTTATAAATGTTTAATAAAAGAGTTTGATGGTGAAAAATTTGTATTTTTAGGTTTACAGATTACGGAAATAAAGTTTATTATTTCACAAAAGGTGAAATTCAGAGGAGCTTCTTGGCGAATATCAAAGTGGTTTTAGGCCTGGTCGATCAACAACAGACCAGATCTTTGTGCTAAGGCAAATACTGGAAAAAACCAATGAATTTAATATCGACACATACCATCTTTTCGTAGATTTTAAATCGGCCTATGATAGTGTCCTAAGAAATAAATTGTATGAAGCCATGGATGAATTCCACATTCCCGATAAACTGATAAGATTGGTTAATGCTACAATGTGTAAAGTTGTTTGCAAAGTCCAAATACAGGGCGAATAATCACAGGCATTTGAAACGCATGTTGGGCTGCGACAGGGAGATGCGCTGGCGTGTCTCCTTTTTAACATAGCTTTGGAAAAGCATATGCAGATGATGTTGATCTAGTTGCCCGCACAACACGCAAGCTAGAAGAAATGTATACCACCTTGTCACACGCCTTAAAAAATATGGGCCTGCAAGTAAATGAAAATAAAACTAAGATAATGGCATCAACACCCAACAATAGAGCCAGAAACATCGGCCACCAACTCACGGTTGATAATTCTACCTTTGAAGTGGTGGACAAATTCACATACTTAGGCTCCCTGATCACCAAGGAGAACGTCATGACGGAAGAAATCAAGCGAAGAATAATCCTAGCAAACAAATGCTATTTTGGACTGAGTAGACATATGAGAAGCAGAAACTTAAGCCAAAAAACAAAAATAACCATATACAAAACCCTTATACAACCAGTGTTGACATATGGGTCAGAGGCATGGACCATTTCCAAAGCAGATGAAAATCTCCTGCTTATATTTGAACGAAGGATCCTGAGAAGAATATTTGGTGGCATCTGTGAAAATGGTGTTTGGAGAAGGAGGTACAACTACGAGATATATCACAGATATAAACATATATTTGGTGGTAAAGACGTAGTATCCTTTATAAAAATAGGAAGACTAAGATGGGCAGGACATCTGGCAAGATCACAGCAGAACAACCCTCCTAGAAGAATCCTTATGTCACAACCTGTGGGAAGTAGAAAAAGGGGTAGACCAAAACTCAGATGGAGGGATGGTGTAGATGAGGATGGTAGACAAATAGGCGCAGCAAACTGGCAACAGTTGGCAATGGATAGAACTGACTGGCGTAATAGACTTGGGAGGTCGAGGCTCTTTTATAGGGCTGTAGCACCAATGATGATGATGATTTCACAAAAGGTAATTAAGAAAATCTTGCACATTTCAAAATAAAATTTCAATTATTTCAATGCAACCTAAACATAATTTGTCAATTGGTAAAGATCAAAATTTGGTAGAAAATCCAAAGTACAGCTGGTTCCTAAAAAAACTAATACCGACTGACCGATACTGAATGACTTTTAGCGTATTTTGTAGACAATTGAGCAGTGTCTACACTGATGACGGACTCTTTAGTCCGAAAACGTTCTGATGTAGCCCGAAAGAGTATTTTTAATTATTTACCTTTTATAAAGGATTTTTGAAATAAAACTGTTGTAAATCATGGTATGCTGTCAACTACAGGAATTTCATTTTCCTTGTGGAACTCATTGGTTTCAAATACATTCGTACGGCAATGGTTTATGACCTTGCTGGTAACCCTTAATATCTATTTGAAGATTTGTATTTGTAATGAGCTGTCAGTTGCAAACAAATATACTTTATTAATCTTCATCCCTTTTAAAAATGAGTTTTACTGCTAAGCTAAATATTAAAAACAATCCAGAAATTTGTTTTCTGTTCATATTTTAATACGTTTGGATATTTCTATTGAACAAAATTAAATGAATTAAAAACATACGGACACAATATAAAAAAAAAACAGAAGCCTTAACCTAATAATTAATATACTCGTAAGAATTAGAACAACCCCAACGAGATCTGATGAAACCGTGTATTCTGTAATCCTCGTCCTTTGTCCGTAGTCCCAGTTGCTGTAAACATGTTGACCCAATTGCATCACTCAACTATGTGTTTAGCGTTAGCGCCATAATTAAGTAAGTATCGATAATAGGTCAAGGTCGTCAGAATGACAGAACAAAACAGGAATAATGAGCGTTAAACAGTCGTGGTGTGTCGTTATGCAATGTTGAATCGACAGTTAAAGTTCCTGATTAGGCAAAGTAATTCGGGAGTTGTTTCGAGGAATGTGTTTGTTGTGTTTACTGTAGAGTTTGGTGGAGGTTAAATCCAGAAATCGCTGATACAATTGCTCTACTTACTATATTTTCCGTAATTATTACTAAGTTAATTAGACGTATTAGAATATTATTATTAAAAGTAAGAATAAAATAATTAGATTTAAAGGCATAAAGAAAGGCAAAAAATCGTTAAAAAGCGTTAAGATTTTATGAAAAAAGCATTTCATTATACAAAGAAGCATAAAATAAGCATATAAATTTTGCTAAACCATTTTTACGAAAATTAGCCTTAAAAATATTAAAACTTAGCTTGAGAACTCCATTATATATTTATTTAAAAATGAAATAGAATAAACAAAAAAGATATATAACTAAAATAAAAATGTTTTAACCTAATATTTATAGACACCCCTTCTTCTAGAGATGTTGGCGACCACATTGACTCATCTTATTCTATTAACAACAGCTCGAAATGGATCAGTTGACGTTAGACCAGTCCACTTCCTAAGATTGGCCAGCCATGATATACGACTACGCCCAGGGCCTCTCTAACCCTCAAGCTTACCTTGTATAATCAACTGTAAAAGTCAGTATTTATTATTACGCATGATGTGGCCGAAGTAAGCCACTTTCGTGATCTTTACGGCGTTAATAATTTCTTTGTCTTTTCTTGGACTCTGGAGAATAGTTATGTTACTGTGATCTATATATGAAACCCTTAACATACGTCACTAGTACCAGATTTCAAATGCCTCTAATCGTTTTATGGCATCTTCTGTAAGGCTACAGCTTTCTACTCCATAGAGGAGGACACTAAAGACATAACATCTAAGAATTCTTATGCGTATATTGATACTTAAAAATAAGTTGTACCACAGCCACCTAAAGTTACAAGCCATGAAGTAGAAATTTGGGAACATCTAAGGGTAGTCCTGTTTGAATGTGGACAGCTGATTACAGTGAATTGATAATTATTTGTATATTATATTTTTTTAAATTAAAATTAAGTGCTTTTATGTATCTAGTCAGTTATTTAAGTTATTTATTAAGTTAGTTGTATATTCGACTAATTATTGATATTGTACTACAGGTTGAAATAAACTCAAATGCTGTTAGGTCCACCTAACATTGATATTCTCCACCTAACATCCTATTCCACACCTAACCAAACGTTGTTAGGTTAGGTGTGGAATTTCATTATTCTCAGTATTTATTTAGATATATTTTAATTATTTTGTTATATTAACCCTTTGGGCAATGTAATCACAGTTTTTGCAACAACTGAGGGTTTGTTCTCCGGTTAATATCGTAATACATAATTGAAACGCCACAAAAGCTGCAATATATTGTTTTTTTCATTTACAGATACCAAGACATTGTTGTGTACCTCGATGTAAAAGTAATTACACAAGCATTCTGAACTTGGAAGGGCCTGTAAGCACATTTTCTTTCCCAAAAGATCAACAATTATGTGATAAATGGTTAAAAGCCATCAAATGAGACAATTATACCCCAACAAAATCTTTTGTTGCTAAGCATTTTCATCCTGAAGATATTATACTTCATCATACATGAAAAGACAAATGAGGAATAGAATTAAAGAATAGAATTAAATGCCTTTCCCCGGATTTTCCCCAATCTTCCAGCATATTTCTAAACCTATAGACAGAAGTGATCCATGTGAAGGATGACAATATCACTTTAATAGAGAGAACCACAAACTAGAACAACTGGAAAAAGACTTTCTCAAACAAGCTTTATTAGACTCCTTCGATAACTTTATTAACAAATGCAGCATGAAGATTACCTACCTTAAATGACTGGAATCAAAAAGGGAGGATTGAGAGTGTATATATATTTTTTAAACATTCAAGAATGTAATGACTCATGGCATTGGTCTAAAGATATTAAGTAGTGTTAAAATTCCTAAAAATTTAAAAATTACTGTATATAGGTGAAAATTTAGTAAGTGACAACGACTTAAAACTGATTGTGACAGATGGTAAATTAGAAGGATGGTCTCAACTGGAAAATATCCTAACTCGGCTCTTATTATTATTCAATCTATTAGAAATAAGGCTGAGTTATTTTTTTATATTTTTATATACCACAACTGCTAGGTATGTTCGTCAAAGATCAGTTCATAGTGGCACCCTGATTCATTTTGAGAACGATTTCCGAAGTGGAAATTGAAACGTCAATAAACGTACTTTAACCTTTAATTGTGGTTTATTCCCATTTAAACAGTAATTACTTTAACATGCCACAAGAAAATAGCTTCAGAACAATACCTGATTCTTTCTACTAACAATGATTTTTCTTCAGTGTCAGTTGGAGCAACTCTAATATTTCAACTCTTCATTCAATTATAACCGTGATTTACTTACAATAAAGGTTTGGTCCGACTCCAACTCTTACCTTGCTTTAATGTGGATAAGATAATAGCTAAGGAGCCACTCAGTCCTTGTTTTTAAATGACAGTTAAATCAATATCGTTAATTCTGTAATATTTACTAGGTATTCTTATCGATAGTAATTGTAAATGGTCCTTGAATACTGATTCCAGAAGTAAAAAACTAGCCTCCAATTTGATAGCCCAGCAGCCCAATTTGATACTGTTTTTAAATTACAAAAAAGAGCAATTCGTTATTTATTTGGTCTCAAAAACATAACTCATTGCTACTTAAAAAAATCACGGAATTGTGATACTTCCCCTTTTATATATTTTAGAAACTGTTTGTTTGATTCGCAAGCATATAAAAATTTTTCCTGAAAGACCGGATCATAGCTACTCCATTGGAAGTTCTGGTTATGATGTTTATTTACTGATATTGTCCTCTGAGTAAGTAAAGAATTCTATTCTATATAGTGCAAAAATACTATATAATCAGCTACTGGGACAAATTAAATCCGCAACATCTTTCACCAAGTTCTGTAAAATGACAAAAACCTAACTCTCTGAAAGACAATATTATTCAGTCCATGAGTTTCTTAATGAATAACAAAGAAACAAAATTATTAGTATTCTGTACATTTACATTTGAGTGTCTCATGCACTAGCTACAATTTGTTTTCAATTTCGTGGTTGCCTGTACAAATTATGTAAGTTGTACAATAATTTTACAAATTTAAGATTGTTTTGTTTTGGTATTTTATGTTATTTGACATTTTTGTTAGCTTTGTTCAAAATTGCCTTCAAAGAAATTTCAATTGTACAAGAATTTTATTAAGGTAACCTTAAACTTTTCTTCTTCGACAACAATACCACAGAATAAATAACAATCAGAATGCCCACTCTCAGATGCAGCCTTTGAAGTTTGTCAGCACGCGATCGCCATATTTTAAACGGAAACCTAGACTCGGATTAAGAAATTTGTGACAAGCTACCACAGAACTGTAATTTAAATTTTTAGAGATTAATAATTTAATAAATTTGAAATAATTTAATCTATTCTTGACTTAAAAGTACCAATAAAATAGTGCATATTGTGTCTATGATTACCGTAAATAAATTAAACCGGGTTAATTTTTCTATTCATATCTGATAAAATTTCACTGAACAGCACTGGTTCCGTTTAAAACAAGGCTGATTCCATATGCACGAGCGAGATGCGCGTACTTATCTTGATAAGCAGAGTGGGCATTCTGATTGTTTATTATTCTGTGACAATACCTTGAGTACAAAATTCCAGATCAACGCATCTTTGCGATACCATAACCTTTGACGGTTATAAACTATTTTCAACAATATTCTTAAATAATCTTTTTAAAAACGATTTCCGGAGTGAAAATCGAAAAGTCAAATTTGAATTAGTTAAAATGGTAATTTTAACTGTCACAATATTCACAGTTTTCTGTAGCTAACT
Source organism: Diabrotica undecimpunctata (assembly GCF_040954645.1). Taxonomy (NCBI): domain Eukaryota; kingdom Metazoa; phylum Arthropoda; class Insecta; order Coleoptera; family Chrysomelidae; genus Diabrotica; species Diabrotica undecimpunctata. The sequence goes on from NC_092806.1 coordinate 11,217,035, forward strand.
GCAATATACATCTCAGATATTTATAGGTATACTTTTTCTATCTCAAAACATATATTATTATCATCATCCCATACAATAATATAAAATCCAAAAGTAGCCGATTCGTTTGCTTTCTACTGGAATATCGTTCCCTTTACTATAAAAATGTCTACATTACTTTACAAAGTGTCTAGAAGAGGAATCCACTTTCAATAATGACAGCGGGGTTAGGGATTTCTTATTCTATTCAGCTGCACCAGATTTAGAACTCCATCCCAAGGGAATTCTCCAATTTGAAACGAAGAAAGAAAAGAGTTACCTAAACAAAAAATAAAATTAAAAGAAAATCGATAGGTGTGCTAGTTAGTATTCTAAGATCGTAAGCAGATATTTGTAAGGGATGCAGCGTAAGGGTGAGATATATCTTTGAAATAAATTCGCATAATATTAATTTAAATCGATTAAATTATTTTAGGAAGCTAGGAAGTCGAATGTTTGTAAAGGGAATTTTTTTGTTATTTGGTAGTAGAAATATAAATTTTTTGTTATAGTGTATTTTTATGTATGAGAGAGTAATAAAACAATAAATTATGTATGCAAATCCCTAAACTGTTGATACGGGTGACTCAATGAAAAACAGATATTTGTCAACAAGTTTACAGAAGTATATAGGAAAACAATTTTAAATTGAGTATGACCACCAGGTATAAAGGTTGGAGCAGAATAGAATACAATAGTTGTGAGGATTACTAATCCCTAAATAAGGTTGCCAGTGTCGGAGTGATGGAGGTTAACAGGTACTAATGAATTTGCAAGAAATGTAAGATGTTTATTTTATTGGTTATATATAACCAATAAAAGTTTAATAAGTACCTACCTATTTGCAAAATAAAGTTTAATTCTTTAGATAAAATAAAACGTTTTATTTTATCTGAAATGAGTGCATTCCACGAAGTAAGGGTTTCAACAATCAAACATTTAATTTTTTAATTCCAGGAATCTACGACAGTAATTGACTAGATAATTACTTTCTAAACTTATTCCACAGAAAATGTGATAGTGGGTTTTTCCATTTTGTATATAGGAAGGTCCAAGTGGCGTATTCAAAATTCTTAACAGTTCACTAAAAGTAGGTACTTCAGTTGCAAGGTGCAGTTTATTGTGTATACTAGTGTTATGGAAAATTTGGAAGTGCCGTGTAAACGCCGAAAAATTGGTTCTCTAACAGTTAATGAAAAAACATTAATATTTAATTGTTTTAAATCATTTACAGACAAACGTTTATGTGAAAGTGTTGATGAGACCGTTGAGTTAGTTAGCAGTACACTTGGTGTTGGGAAATCTACGATTTACAGAGTTATTAAAGAAGAGAAATGTGGTAGTTTTCGAATGCCATGTAATGCTCCAGGGAAACCAAAATTTCAAATAGAATATCATTTTAAAGAAGGACTTCGACGGAAAGTGCATGAATTCTTCTTTAGACAAGAATTTCCAACATTGGATAAAGTTCTTGTCTCAGTTCGAGATGATAAGGATTACCCAGAAATGAGTCGAAGTACGTTATGGAAACTTTTAAAAGAAATAGGCTTCCGCTGGAAAAAGAATCCCAGAAAGTCTATTTTATTAGAAAGAAGCGATATTGTCATATGGAGAAGACATTTTCTAAGAACCATAAAGGAAATGAGAAACCAAAAAAGAAAAATATTTTATCTTGATGAAACATGGATCAACGAGGGTCATACACCAAATAAATTTTGGCAGGATGAAACTGTTACAAGTCAAAGGCACGCTTTTGTAAATAACTTATCTACTGGTTTAAACCCACCATCAGGAAAGGGACGCAGGCTGATAATAGTACACATTGGCAGTTCAGACGGTTTTGTTGAAGGTGGTTTATTAACTTTTGAATCAACTCGTACCGGTGACTACCATGAAGACATGAACGCTGATGTCTTTCAAGAATGGTTCGAACAAATGATATATCTTCTTCCTAAGAACTGTGTAATAGTAATGGATAATGCAAGTTATCACTCCAGACTTATAGAAGGACTGCCCACAACCAAGTGGTTAAAAACAGACTTGAAGAATTGGCTGAGTTCAAAAAATATTACGTACCATCCCGGATCTATAAGAAAGGAACTTTATTCGTTGTGTGCCCTTCATAAAGAAAAATTTAAAAAATACGAAATTGATGAAATTGCCAAAAATCGTGGAATGACAGTACTTAGATCCCCACCATTTCATTGTGAATTACACCCGATTGAACTGGTATGGGCACAGATAAAGAGTGAAGTTTCAAGAAAAAATACCACTTTTAAAATTCATGATGTTAAACAGTTGTTTTTGGAGGCCGTAAATAATGTAAAACCTGAAAACTGGGAAAAGGCAGTAAATCACACTATTAAAGAAGAGGAAAAAATGTGGAAGCTGGACAATATTACTGATAAAATGATCGAGCCAGTTATTATAAATCTTGGTTCTGAAAGTTCATCTTCTGAATCTGATTTGGATTTGTAACAAGTAGCTGTAAGTTTTATATTAATATTTTTATTCATCTATTTATCTGTAATTTTTAAAAATTAAAAAATATGTGAATTTTTTAAAACCCTTTTTAATGTAGGCCAGTCAGTTCTAATATAGTGTGTGATAAAAGAGATCACTTTTGTTTACATACACATAACACTTTATAACACTGAAATAATTCATTTATTTTTTACAATTATTCAAAGTAATTTTTCAATTAATCTTGAGCACGCCCATGGAGTGGTCGGAGCTACCAGTTAAAATTATGCTAATTACTCTCTCGTTCATAAAAATAAACTATAAAGCAGTCATTAATATATCATCTATTTGTTATCAATAGATTATTTGAGTAGAATAGATAGATAATAGATAAAGAAGCTTAAACTTCTAAAAACAAGTCTTGAAAACAATTTACTCCATATTTTTCCAACACTTCAAAGCGTTTTTACAGATAATAAATTTAATATTAATTTTGAAGTAATGTAACGTTGAAGGATTGGCTGTAATAAATTAATTAAGCAATTTAATGAGTACTTTACAGAAAATTATTCTGAATTTGAATGGATATCCAATTAAGCAATGCGACTTTGGTATATTTTGGGCAAGAAGCAATTTTGATTTCCCTTTTCTTGCAAAACACGCTTTAAAATACCTGATATCCTTTTCAACAACATACCTGTACGAGAATGGATTTTCCACAATGGTAAAGATTAAAGACTTACATAGAAGCTAACTTAATAGTAGAACCCGATCTTTGATTATATCTGAGTAATACTGTCCTGAGACTGAATAGCTTATGAATGTAAAGTCCTGACAGGACTATGACATGGGACAGGCGGCACAAGGTCTCATGCATTACATAGAGTTTAAGCACTTTATAATAAAGATGTACAACAGTCCGTATTAAACATTATTACATGGCGCAGTCTTGTGGTTAATGAAGCCTGCTGCTTCCAAAATAAATGAAAACAAGAAGTTGTTAGAATTATAACAATATGGAGTTTAGAATACCACAAACATTATCATTTGAAGGTAACGCGGCTGAAAATTTTCGGCGATTCAATCAGTCATTTGATTTAACTCTTGGCCAGTGACAAGGCCGAAAAGGAAAACACAGTAAAAAATTGCTCTACTGTTAAATTTTTTGGGAGATGAAGGACTTGGAAAATTGTATGACACAGTATTGGGTGAAATAGAGAATTACTTCACCCCTAAAAAGAATGTGATCTACGAAAGATTTTTATTCTACTATAGAAAACGAGAGGAAGGAGAGCTATTTGATACTTACTTAACTGAGTTAAATTGTGTGACTCGTAGACACATCGTAGTTACCAGGGTGCTTCTGTAGCGTCATCTATTAAGATATCGATAAATCTTCACTAGATCTAACACACTCAATCTAGCTACATTTACCATTATTTCCATATAAAAAGTCGATTTCGCCAAAAATGTTAGATACCATTATCTTCACCCGAGCCCTTCAATTGCTTTCATAATTAAATAATAAATAATCTAAATAAAAGGTTTTAATAATTGGTAGCTATGCTGTCATTTTGATTTTATCTGTTAAATTAAATATTGACATGTGACAGCTTTAATTTGTTGTGACATTTGTTTGTTTGTAGAAAAGGTTAACCGTTATGGGATTTTCATTTTAAAAACATATCTTTAATTTTGATAATCTATTTCTGCCAGTTATAAATAACCTAATAACAGTTTTTGCAAGTTTTGTAGCAACTCCCACTTGTGAGATTGTAAAAAGATATATGTAAGTTTTGTTTTATTTTGGTATAAACACATGCCTATATATAAATAATAATTACTTTTGCTTATCTGTATATGTAAATGTTTGTTTGAGACAGAAATAAATGATTATTTCATTTCTCTGAACTATTTTGTTTGCTTTATTTTAGAATAATCTCCTAACCCTTTGATGTGTTTTTTATTTTAGTAGTCCTCCTTTAGTGTCCTCCTTTCAAGTAGCTAGAAGTCTTTTTCTTGTTGTCTTTATTTGTTCATTTGTTCCAGGAGATTTATTTAAGTACCCCTTTGTTTCATTTTTTGGTAGTTATTCCAATTCAACTCCATTGTCATTTACTTATCCACGACACCAGCTCTCCTAACAAACCCTGAGTGCCGTCCGCATAAGTTTCGATTTGTTTTGCTTGCCCTATCTTTGCCCCCAGTAATTTCTATCCCCAATCTTCTACCCCTTATAATCTTACCCTATGGTAGGAAAAATAATTTCGTTACAATGTTTTATGTCAAAAACGTTTTTATTTTCTCATAAACTTGTCATAAAATGCAAGATAGAAGTTTGATGAAGTTTACATGTGAAAGCTTAGCTAAAACTCATCGGATATCAAAAGTAATTAATGCTATAATTGACTTAATTCATAAAAATTTCAAACTTTTATGGGAATTCATTATAATGTTAATAAGTAAATCCTTTGCAAGTAATATTTAATTAAAACATTCATTTTCTTCTGAAAAGAAAAACATATTTTATACCCCGTTTATCCCGTATTATTCCAACGTTGTTTCGAAGAAATTCCAACTGAGAAACCGCTCCATGACGGCGGCTCGAGCTGATTCCTTTCCACAAAAAACAAATTACGCACAATTAATCCTCAGAAATCCCAAACATTTGTTAGAACTCAGTTCTTTAGTTTTCCCAGTCCAGTCACAAGAGGAAAGTCATCAAAAGCCTTCTTCGAAGCTCTCAAATAATGGAGTTTCCTTCATCAATTCGAGCACGAGAAAAGTTAACATTCGCGCAAGATTTAATGACCGTGTTTCTCGTACACTGTTAAAAATATTAAACCAAATAATATTCTTTACAATTTTTCACGTCTTAGTCATACGGCTCTCATCTCTTCTTATGGGAAAATCCACTAATTTCAGAATACGGGAAAATCCACTTATTCTATCCATAATATCAACAGAATTGAGTTGTGGGAAGAATTTTTCTGCAGTATCGAGTCCAAGGTAACCTAATATTCCAGGAATCTCCCAAAAATTTTCTCACGCGTCTAAATGTCGCGAGTGGTCTCGCTTGCTGTATGGTTTTGTAGAGATATTTCCATCTCTAGGAGGTTCTGCGGAATGATCGTAGTAGTAAGAATAAGTATCGATACAAATAAGAAAACAACTGAAAAAATCTTATGGGTATAAGAATACGGAGCAGGTGTGAAATAACTGAGAGCATAACATAGCTCTGCAACTATGTTAATTAATTGTACATTTTTTAAATGGAATGGTGCAATGGTGCAAAATCCGAATAAAAACACATATATGTTATAACAAAATACCAGAATACACCACAAAGATGAAAGTCGAAAGCTTACAGGATGACTCCACAAGATACCTATTAAAAAAAAAAAATGAAA